>NC_069510.1:30684916-30727416 GCF_027579735.1 Bombina bombina | reverse complement strand
AGGGATTTAATGGGCTGGAAAAGAGCTAAATGCCCTTTTAAGGGCATTGCCCATACAAATGCCCCTTTAGGGGCAATGGGCAGTTTAGGTTTTTTTTGTGTTATTTTTTTTTTGTGGGGGGTTTGGTGGGTTGGGGTTTTTTTACTGTTAGGGGGTAATTGGTCATTTTTTTAGGTAAAAGAGCTGTTCACCTTAGGACAATGCCCTACAAAAGTCATTTTAAGGGCTATTGGTAGTTTAGTATTAGATTAAGGGGTGTTTTTATTTTGGGGGGGGGGGTTATTTATTTTTATAGGGGTATTAGTTTATGTTTAAAAATTTTATTTTGGATAGTTTTGTTTATTTTTTTCTGTAATTTTACATTTTTTATTTTTTGTAATTTTAACTTTGGGGATTGTAGTTTTTTTTTTAAAAAAAACATAATTTATGCTTACCTGATAAATTTATTTCTCTTGTAGTGTATCCAGTCCACGGATCATCCATTACTTATGGGATATTAACTCCTCCCCAACAGGAAGTGCAAGAGGATTCACCCAGCAGAGCTGCTATATAGCTCCTCCCCTAACTGCCATTACCAGTCATTCGACCGAAAACATGCAGAGAAAGGAAAACCATAGGGTGCAGTGGTGACTGTAGTTTAATGGAAAAATTACCTGCCTTAAAGTGACAGGGCGGGCCGTGGACTGGATACACTACAAGAGAAATAAATTTATCAGGTAAGCATAAATTATGTTTTCTCTTGTTAAGTGTATCCAGTCCACGGATCATCCATTACTTATGGGATACCAATACCAAAGCTAAAGTACACGGATGACGGGAGGGACAGGCAGGCTCTTTATACGGAAGGAACCACTGCCTGAAGAACCTGTCTCCCAAAAACAGCCTCCGAAGAAGCAAAAGTGTCAAATTTGTAAAATTTGGAAAAAGTATAAAGAGAAGACCAAGTTGCAGCCTTGCAAATCTGTTCAACAGAAGCCTCATTCTTAAAGGCCCAAGTGGAAGCCACAGCTCTAGTAGAATGTGCTGTAATTCTTTCAGGAGGCTGCTGTCCAGCAGTCTCATAGGCTAACCGTATTATGCTACGAAGCCAAAAGGAGAGAGAGGTAGCCGAAGCTTTTTGACCTCTCCTCTGACCAGAATAAACGACAAACAGGGAAGACGTTTGTCGAAAATCCTTAGTTGCCTGTAGATAAAATTTCAGGGCACGGACTACATCTAGATTGTGTAGCAGACGTTCCTTTTTCGAAGAAGGATTAGGACACAAAGATGGAACCACAATCTCTTGATTGATATTCCTGTTAGTGACCACCTTAGGTAGGAACCCAGGTTTAGTACGCAGAACTACCTTGTCTGAATGAAAAATCAGATAAGGAGAATCACAATGTAAGGCAGATAACTCAGAGACTCTTCGAGCCGAGGAAATCGCCATTAAAAACAGAACTTTCCAAGATAACAACTTGATATCAATGGAATGAAGGGGTTCAAACGGAACCCCCTGTAAAACATTAAGAACTAAGTTCAAACTCCATGGTGGAGCAACAGTTTTAAACACAGGCTTGATCCTAGCTAAAGCCTGACAAAAAGCTTGAACGTCCGGAACTTCTGACAGACGTTTGTGTAAAAGAATGGACAGAGCTGAAATCTGTCCCTTTAAGGAACTAGCGGATAAACCCTTTTCTAAACCTTCTTGTAGAAAAGACAATATCCTCGGAATCCTAACCTTACTCCATGAGTAACTCTTGGATTCGCACCAATATAAGTATTTGCGCCATATCTTATGGTAAATCTTTCTGGTAACAGGCTTCCTAGCCTGTATTAAGGTATCAATAACTGACTCAGAAAAAACACGTTTTGATAAAATCAAGCGTTCAATTTCCAAGCAGTCAGCTTCAGAGAAATTAGATTTTGATGTTTGAAGGGACCCTGGATCAGAAGGTCCTGTTTCAGAGGTAGCGACCAAGGTGGACAGGATGACATGTCCACTAGATCTGCATACCAAGTCCTGCGTGGCCATGCAGGCGCAATTAGAATCACTGATGCTCTCTCCTGTTTGATTCTGGCAATCAATCGAGGAAGCATCGGGAAGGGTGGAAACACATAAGCCATCCCGAAGGTCCAAGGTGCTGTCAAAGCATCTATCAGAACCGCTCCCGGATCCCTGGATCTGGACCCGTAACAAGGAAGCTTGGCGTTCTGTCGAGACGCCATGAGATCTATCTCTGGTTTGCCCCAACGTCGAAGTATTTGGGCAAAGACCTCTGGATGAAGTTCCCACTCCCCCGGATGAAAAGTCTGACGACTTAAGAAATCCGCCTCCCAGTTCTCCACTCCCGGGATGTGGATTGCTGACAGGTGGCAAGAGTGAGACTCTGCCCAGCGAATTATCTTTGATACTTCCATCATTGCTAGGGAGCTTCTTGTCCCTCCCTGATGGTTGATGTAAGCTACAGTCGTGATGTTGTCCGACTGAAACCTGATGAACCCCCGAGTTGTTAACTGGGGCCAAGCCAGAAGGGCATTGAGAACTGCTCTCAATTCCAGAATGTTTATTGGTAGGAGACTCTCCTCCTGATTCCATTGTCCCTGAGCCTTCAGAGAATTCCAGACAGCGCCCCAACCTAGTAGGCTGGCGTCTGTTGTTACAATTGTCCAGTCCGGCCTGCTGAATGGCATCCCCCTGGACAGATGTGGCCGAGAAAGCCACCATAGAAGAGAATTTCTGGTCTCTTGATCCAGATTCAGAGTAGGGGACAAGTCTGAGTAATCCCCATTCCACTGACTTAGCATGCACAATTGCAGCGGTCTGAGATGTAGGCGTGCAAAGGGTACTATGTCCATTGCTGCTACAATTAAGCCGATCACCTCCATGCATTGAGCTACTGACGGGTGTTGAATCGAATGAAGGACACGGCATGCATTTTGAAGCTTTGTTAACCTGTCTTCTGTCAGGTAAATCTTCATTTCTACAGAATCTATAAGAGTCCCCAAGAAGGGAACTCTTGTGAGTGGAAAGAGAGAGCTCTTCTTTTCGTTCACCTTCCATCCATGCGACCTTAGAAATGCCAGTACTAACTCTGTATGAGACTTGGCAGTTTGAAAGCTTGAAGCTTGTATCAGAATGTCGTCTAGGTACGGAGCTACCGCAATTCCTCGCGGTCTTAGTACCGCCAGAAGAGCACCCAGAACCTTTGTGAAGATTCTCGGAGCCGTAGCCAATCCGAATGGAAGAGCTACAAACTGGTAATGCCTGTCTAGAAAGGCAAACCTTAGATACCGGTAATGATCTTTGTGAATCGGTATGCGAAGGTAAGCATCCTTTAAATCCACTGTGGTCATGTACTGACCCTTTTGGATCATGGGTAAAAATTGTCCGAATAGTCTCCATTTTGAACGATGGAACTCTTAGGAATTTGTTTAGGATCTTTAAATCCAGGATTGGCCTGAAAGTTCCCTCTTTTTTTGGGAACCACAAACAGATTTGAGTAAAACCCTTGTCCCTGTTCCGACCGTGGAACTGGATGGATTACTCCCATTAATAAAAGCTCTTGTACGCAGCGTAGAAACGCCTCTTTCTTTATTTGGTTTGTTGACAACCTTGACAGATGAAATCTCTCTCTTGGGGGAGAGTATTTGAAGTCCAGAAGGTATCCCTGAGATATTATCTCTAGCGCCCAGGGATCCTGGACATCTCTTGCCCAAGCCTGGGCGAAGAGAGAAAGTCTGCCCCCCACTAGATCCATTCCCGGATCGGGGGCCCTCAATTCATGCTGTTTTAGGGGCACCAGCAGGTTTCCTGGCCTGCTTGCCCTTGTTCCAGGACTGGTTAGGTCTCCAGCCTTGTCTGTAGCGAGCAACAGATCCTTCTTGTTTTGGAGCAGAGGAAGTTGATGCTGCTCCTGCTTTGAAATTCCGAAAGGAACGAAAATTAGATTGTCTAGCCTTAGGTTTGGCTCTGTCTTGAGGTAGGGCAGGGCCTTTACCTCCTGTAATGTCAGCGATAATTTCTTTCAATCCGGGCCCGAATAAGGTCTGCCCTTTGAAAGGTATATTAAGTAATTTAGACTTAGAAGTAACGTTAGCTGACCAGGATTTTAGCCACAGTGCTCTGCGCGCCTGAATGGCGAATCCGGAATTCTTAGCCGTAAGCTTAGTTAAATGTACTACGGCATCTGAAATAAATGAGTTAGCTAACTTAAGAGCTTTAAGCCTGTGTGTAATCTCATCTAATGGAGCTGATTCAAGTGTCCCTTCCAGAGACTCAAACCAAAATCCATTGGATCTGAAAAGGCACAGCTATCCTCCACCGGGATAGTGGTACGCTTAGCTAAAGTAGAAACTGCTCCCTCCACCTTAGGGATCGTTTGCCATAAGTCCCGTGTGGTGGTGTCTATTGGAAACATCTTTCTAAATATCGGAGGGGGTGAGAACGGCACACCGGGTCTATCCCACTCCTTAGTAACAATTTCAGTAAGTCTCTTAGGTATAGGAAAAACGTCAGTACTCGACGGTACCGCAAAATATTTATCCAACCTACACATTTTTTCTGGTATTGCAACTGTGTTACAATCATTCAGAGCCGCTAACACCTCCCCTAGTAATACACGGAGGTTTTCCAGCTTAAATTTAAAATTTGAAATATCTGAATCCAATCTGGATCAGAACCGTCAGCCGCAGAATGAAGCTCTCCGTCCTCATGTTCTGCAAGTTGTGACGCAGTATCTGACATGGCCCTAACATTATCAGTGCACTCTGTTCTCACCCCAGAGTGATCACTCTTACCTCTTAGTTCTGGTAATTTAGCCAAAACTTCAGTCATAACAGTAGCCATATCCTGTAATGTGATTTGTAATGGCCGCCCAGATGTACTCGGCGCCACAATATCACGCACCCCCCGAGCGGGAGATGCAGGTACTGACACGTGAGGCGAGTTAGTCGGCATAACTCTCCCCTCGTTGTTTGGTGAAATGTGTTCAATTTGTACAGATTGACTTTTATTTAAAGTAGCATCAATACAGTTAGTACATAAATTTCTATTGGGCTCCACTTTGGCATTAGCACATATAGCACAGATGTCTTCCTCTGAATCAGACATGTTTAACACACTAGCAAATAAACTAGCAACTTGGAAATACTTTTCAAGTAATTTACTATAATATGAAAACGTACTGTGCCTATAAGAAGCACAGAAAGAGTTATGACAGTTGAAAGTTAATAAACTGAAAGGTTATAGCATCAAATCTTTGTAAAAAAAAAAACACAATTTTAGCAAAGGCTTGTTCCCATTAGCGAAGGATAACTAACCCTGATAGCAGAAAAAAAAGTTACAGAAATAAACGTTTTTTATCACAGTCAACTACAATCTCACAGCTCTGCTGTGAATGATTACCTCCCTCAAAACAAGTTTTGAAGACCCCTGAGTTCTGTAGAGATGAACCGGATCATGCAGGAAATACAATGAGCTTCTGACTGAATTTTTTGACCTCCCCCTCACACACAACAGTGAGAGAGATCAGTAAACTGTCATAAATTAAATAAAACAACTGCCAAGTGGAAAAAATAATGCCCAAAACATTTTATTCACCCAGTACCTCAGAAAATGAAACGATTTTACATGCCAGCAAAAAACGTTTAACATAAATTAAGTGTTATTAAAGAGCCTGTTGCCAGTCCCTGCAAATTAGGCTAAAGTCTTATGCACACAGTATAATTCCAGTGAAGTGCCATTCCCCAGAATACTGAAGTGTAAAATATACATACATGACAGCCTGATACCAGTTGCTGCTACTGCATTTAAGGCTGAGTTTACATTATATCGGTATGGCAGAATTTTCTCATCAATTCCATTGTCAGAAAATAATAAGCTGCTACATACCTCTTTGCAGATTCATCTGCCCGCTGTCCCCTGATCTGAAGTTTACCTCTCCTCAGATGGCCGAGAAACAGCAATATGATCTTAACTACGCCGGCTAAAATCATAGTAAAAACTCAGGTAGATTCTTCTTCAAATTCTACCAGAGAAGGAATAACACACTCCGGTGCTATTATAAAATAACAAACTTTTGATTGAAGGTATAAAACTAAATATAATCACCATAGTCCTCTCACACATCCTATCTAGTCGTTGGGTGCAAGAGAATGACTGGTAATGGCAGTTAGGGGAGGAGCTATATAGCAGCTCTGCTGGGTGAATCCTCTTGCACTTCCTGTTGGGGAGGAGTTAATATCCCATAAGTAATGGATGATCCGTGGACTGGATACACTTAAGAGAAATAGACTGCCCTAATTTTATTATGATAGTTTTTATAATATAATATAATATAATATAATATAATATAATATATATATATATATATATATATATACACACACACATAAAATATATATATACTTTAATGTACAGTTTAAATATAATGCAGTTTTACTACATGGAAACCATACTAATTTCACAATAGCATTAAAGTTGGTAAAATCCTTTAGTTTTCTTCTTCTTAAGCCAAGTCAATATTCTCTTGAGTATGATCTGTTACGTCCTTCAGCTTATACATTTGTGTTTTTTCTCAGTGTAATGTATTATAAAGATTTAGCAAGTGTTATATATTGGCATCATTTATCTTTCTTGTCACAGCCTAACCTAGAATAACCGAATTTTTTGACAGAGTTCAAGTGTGTGTCTTAAAAACCCCAGAAAAGTTGGCACTATATGGGCATTTTCTATCCACCAATATAACTTTATAAACCCTCTAATGTGACTCTTGGCAGGCTCCAATTTTTCTCCAAGCTTATAAATTTCAGCTGTTGCCCTGATACAGCAGATGTTGACCCTGTACGTCTATCCAATTGGTCCCCAGTGACGTTAAGCTATTGATTTTAGAACCGAGACTCTTTGGATAGATTAACACAGTGATAAATAGCCAACAATTGATTTGTTCTTAATTGACAATTTTGTGAACCTGTTTTAAAATCCCAAGGTTTGTTCTGAGGACTAAGTATTTGTGGGGTAATTTATAGCAAAGTTGGCCTTACCGGTCTTAGTCCCTACAGTCAAGCCATTTAAACTGAGTGACCTTAACCCCCATCAAGGGAAAGATTTGTATTTTATACAGACTTGGCTTTAAATCAGACAACAGATGGCAGTATTGCCACTGAAATAGACTAAACACACTACATATGACTGCAATACAAAAAACTAAATATTAGTCTATCAGAAACTTACAATATAGGACACAGTATGCTAACATTTTGTAACAAATATAAAACAAAAAACTGTACCAGATGTGCAAGAATTACAGATTTAGAAGGTTATGTGTCAATAGTTTAATGATATTTCAGTAAATTTCTTTTTCTTTTTTATGTGCTGTGCAATATAAGGCATATATTGTTTTAATTAAAACGTGGCAGTATAAATTTCTACTGTGCCCTGGTGTAAATATGATATGGCTACCCAAAGCATACCACACCTCTAACTTGCTTCCTATATAAAAATAATATCCGACCGTCTATCTATCTATCCATCACCTATCCATCCATCCTTCCACCTACATACAAACATACATAGACACACAGACACATACATACATATGAGCCATAGTAAATACACACACATACATATAGTACATACACACACATACATACACAATCACACACACATTCATACACACACACGCGTACATACACACACACATACCCATACATACACATACTGTACATACACAATCACACACACACATATACACACACACATACACATACTGTACATACATAATCACACACACATACACACACATACTGTACATACATACATACACAATCACACATACACACATACTTATAGTACACACACATATAGTACATACACACACATACTGTACATATAGTACACACATACACACACATACATATAGTACACACACACATACATATAGTACACACACACATACACATAGTACACACACATACACAATCACACATACACACCGACATACACATACTGTACACATACTGTACATACACAATCACACACATACAGTACACACACATACTGTACATACATACACAATCACACACACACATACATATAGTACACACACACATATAGTACATACACACACATACTGTACATATAGTACACACATGCACACACATATAGTACACACACACACACACATATAGTACATACACACATACATATAGTACACACACATACACACATACATATAGTACACACACATACTGTACACACACACACACACACACATACAGGGCCGCAACTAGAAATTTTGGGGCCCCTGACTTAACCATTGATCAGGGCCCCCTCCCCCCCCCCCCCTTTGACATGTGCAATTTTTGACCAAGTGATTAAAACGTATAAGCACTTTATTCTTAAGTGTCTATTTAAACTTGGAAATGTTGTAAAGGTAGTAACATACAAACACACAGACGCACTCATACACTGAAACACACAAACACACTCACACATAAGGATTCACATATAGACACTCTAGCAGACACGCAAAGAAACACACACATACACACACACACACTCACACATAAGGATTCACATATAGACACACTAGCAGTCACGCAAAGAAACACACAAACACACTCTTACACTGAAACACACACTCACACATAAGGATTCACATATAGACACTCTAGCAAACACGCAAAGAAACACACAAACACACTCATACACTGAAACACACACTCACACATAAGGATTCACATATAGACACTCTAGCAGACACGCAAAGAAACACACAAACACACTCATACACTGAAACACACACTCACACATAAGGATTCACATATAGACACTCTAGCAGATACGCAAAGAAACACACAAACACACTCATACACTGAAACACACACTCACACATAAGGATTCACATATAGACACTCTAGCAGACACGCAAAGAAACACAGAAACACTCATACACTGAAACACACACTCACACATAAGGATTCACATATAGACACTCTAGCAAACACGCAAAGAAACACACAAACACACTCATACACTGAAACACACACTCACACATAAGGATTCACATATAGACACTCTAGCAGACACGCAAAGAAACACACAAACACACTCATACACTGAAACACACACTCACACATAAGGATTCACATATAGACACTCTAGCAGATACGCAAAGAAACACACAAACACACTCATACACTGAAACACACACTCACACATAAGGATTCACATATAGACACTCTAGCAGACACACAAAGAAACACACAAACACACTCATACACTGAAACACACACTCACACATAAGGATTCACATATAGACACTCTAGCAAACACGCAAAGATACACACAAACACACTCATACACTGAAACACACACTCACACATAAGGATTCACATATAGACACTCTAGCAGATACGCAAAGAAACACACAAACACACTCATACACTGAAACACACACTCACACATAAGGATTCACATATAGACACTCTAGCAGATACGCAAAGAAACACACAAACACACTCATACACTGAAACACACACTCACACATAAGGATTCACATATAGACACTCTAGCAGATACGCAAAGAAACACACAAACACACTCATACACTGAAACACACACTCACACATAAGGATTCACATATAGACACTCTAGCAAACACGCAAAGATACACACAAACACACTCATACACTGAAACACACACTCACACATAAGGATTCACATATAGACACTCTAGCAGATACGCAAAGAAACACACAAACACACTCATACACTGAAACACACACTCACACATAAGGATTCACATATAGACACTCTAGCAGATACGCAAAGAAACACACAAACACACTCATACACTGAAACACACACTCACACATAAGGATTCACATATAGACACTCTAGCAGACACGCAAAGAAACACAGAAACACTCATACACTGAAACACACACTCACACATAAGGATTCACATATAGACACTCTAGCAGACACGCAAAGAAACACAAACACACTCATACACTGAAACACACACTCACACATAAGGATTCACATATAGACACTCTAGCAAACACGCAAAGAAACACACAAACACACTCATACACTGAAACACACACTCACACATAAGGATTCACATATAGACACTCTAGCAAACACGCAAAGAAACACACAAACACACTCATACACTGAAACACACACTCACACATAAGGATTCACATATAGACACTCTAGCAGATACGCAAAGAAACACACAAACACACTCATACACTGAAACACACACTCACACATAAGGATTCACATATAGACACTCTAGCAGACACGCAAAGAAACACACAAACACACTCATACACTGAAACACACACTCACACATAAGGATTCACATATAGACACTCTAGCAGACACGCAAAGAAACACACAAACACACTCATACACTGAAACACACACTCACACATAAGGATTCACATATAGACACTCTAGCAGACACGCAAAGAAACACAGAAACACTCATACACTGAAACACACACTCACACATAAGGATTCACATATAGACACTCTAGCAAACACGCAAAGAAACACACAAACACACTCATACACTGAAACACACACTCACACATAAGGATTCACATATAGACACTCTAGCAGACACGCAAAGAAACACACAAACACACTCATACACTGAAACACACACTCACACATAAGGATTCACATATAGACACTCTAGCAGACACACAAAGAAACACACAAACACACTCATACACTGAAACACACACTCACACATAAGGATTCACATATAGACACTCTAGCAGACACGCAAAGAAACACACAAACACACTCATACACTGAAACACACACTCACACATAAGGATTCACATATAGACACTCTAGCAGATACGCAAAGAAACACACAAACACACTCATACACTGAAACACACACTCACACATAAGGATTCACATATAGACACTCTAGCAGACACGCAAAGAAACACACAAACACACTCATACACTGAAACACACACTCGCACATAAGGATTCACATATAGACACTCTAGCAGACACACAAAGAAACACACAAACACACTCATACACTGAAACACACACTCACACATAAGGATTCACATATAGACACTCTAGCAGACACGCAAAGAAACACACAAACACACTCATACACTGAAACACACACTCACACATAAGGATTCACATATAGACACTCTAGCAGACACGCAAAGAAACACACAAACACACTCATACACTGAAACACACACTCACACATAAGGATTCACATATAGACACTCTAGCAGATACGCAAAGAAACACACAAACACACTCATACACTGAAACACACACTCGCACATAAGGATTCACATATAGACACTCTAGCAGACACACAAAGAAACACACAAACACACTCATACACTGAAACACACACTCACACATAAGGATTCACATATAGACACTCTAGCAGACACGCAAAGAAACACACAAACACACTCATACACTGAAACACACACTCACACATAAGGATTCACATATAGACACTCTAGCAGACACGCAAAGAAACACACAAACACACTCATACACTGAAACACACACTCACACATAAGGATTCACATATAGACACTCTAGCAGATACGCAAAGAAACACACAAACACACTCATACACTGAAACACACACTCACACATAAGGATTCACATATAGACACTCTAGCAAACACGCAAAGAAACACACAAACACACTCATACACTGAATCACACACTCACACATAAGGATTCACATATAGACACACTAGCAGTCACGCAAAGAAACACACAAACACACTCATACACTGAAACACACACTCACACATAAGGATTCACATATAGACACTCTAGCAGACACGCAAAGAAACACACAAACACACTCATACACTGAAACACACACTCACACATAAGGATTCATATATGGACACTCTAGCAGACACGCAAAGAAACACACAAACACACTCATACACTGAATCACACACTCACACATAAGGATTCACATATAGACACTCTAGCAGATACGCAAAGAAACACACAAACACACTCATACACTGAATCACACACTCACACATAAGGATTCACATATAGACACTCTAGCAGACACGCAAAGAAACACACAAACACACTCAGACACAGACACCCAAACAGACACTCAGCACTTGATTACATTGACCTGACAAGTAATGAGGTAAACTACAGTTTTGTAAAAAAAAAGCAGATTTAGAAAACAAAATATGGAGTTCTGATGATCTTTTTGTAAAGGAATATGCCAACTTAAAGATGACAACAGCATGCAGTGGCTGAATGGAAGGGCCCTGAACTGCCTAAGCAATAATTTAAAGGTTAAATGGTGGATTGGTGACTTCCGTAAAGGTCTCATTTGTCTCAAAGTCTGTAGAAAGATGTGAATCAGTAGGAAGGTCAAAATGTCCTAAAAAGGAACAGACAATGGACACACACACACAAACTCAAACTTGCACATACACCCAAGGAAACACTGACAGAGACAGCCTCAGAAAACACACAAAGAAATACACACACACACACACCCACAGAGACACCCACAGAAAACACAGAAATACATAAACACACAGAGAGACAACCACATAAAACACAGAAAGACATACATACACACACACACACCCTCACTGAGACATCCACAGAAAACACACAAAGACATACAAACACCTTCATAGAGACAACCACATAAAACATACACCCTCACAGAGACATCCACAGAAAACACACAAAGACATACATACATACACACAAACACCCTCACAGAGACACCCACAGAAAACACACACCTTCACAGAGACATCCACAAAAAACACAGACATACACACCCACCCTCACAGAGGCATCCAGAGAAAATACACAAAGGCGAACATACACACACCCTCGCAGAGACACCCATAGAAAAAGCACAAAGACATACACACACACCCTCACAGACATCCACAGAAAATGCACAAAGACATACACACCCGCCCTCACAGAGAGACCCACAGAAAAAAATACACACTCATAGACACACAAACCAGAAACCAAAGCACAAAGACATAAACACAGACACCCACAGAAACACTCACATGACGAAACATTTATGCACCTTGCATCCCCTAAATCAACAGTGTTTGACATGCATGATAAAAAAAATTGTAGAAATTAAGAGATCACTTTTTAAAGAATCATATTTATAAATGTGTAAACAAAAATAATTCTGTGAATTCAAAATTGTACATTAATGATCTGGGTAGATGGCTAGATGAAGAAAAGTACTTTTAAAAGGTTAACATATGTTTGTTTGTTGTTCCCCATTTTCCCCAACCAACAGCACCACTTCAAATATAGTGTACAAATGTTCCCATCTATCAGCTGTACTTATGGATTTTGAAAATGCTGTACTCTATATGGTCTTGGTGGAACCCTAAGCTGTGGTATTCATACCATTAGATCTGGTTAAATGCAGGATTTAGTCTTGTTGGTATGTATTTCAAAATTAAGTCAGCTGTAGTGTAAACTAAACAGTGTTAAGTTAACCTGTCTCATATCAAACACTGAGCAATCTTAGTCTGAGAGTATAACATTTTATGCAGATGTAAAAATCTTAGATAAAATGCCTCCTTGCATCTGGAAAGTCAATCAGATTTTTCCTACCTTAATTCCGATTGGCTAATAGAATCCTATCAGCCAATCGGAATTCGAGGGTCACCATCTTGGATGATGTCATTTAAAGGACCAGTCATTCATTGGGTAGTCGTCAGCAGAGATGGATGTTCCGCACCGGAGGTCTTCAAGATGGAGCCGCTCATTGCCGGAAGGATGAAGACTTCCGCTGGATGGAGCACCTCTTCTGCGCTGATCGGATGAAGACTTCTGCCCGGCTGGAGGACCACTTGTGCCGCATCGGATGAAGAGTTTGGCCCGGTTGGGTGAAGACGGCTCAAGGTAGGGTGATCTTCAATGGGTTAGTGTTAGGTTTATTTAAGGGGGGATCGGGTGGGTTTTAGAGTAGGGGTGTGTGGGTGGTGGGTTGTAATGTTGGGGGGGGTATTGTATTGCTTTTTTTTTTTTTACAGGTAAAAGAGCTAATTACTTTGGGGCAATGCCCCGCAAAAAGCCCTTTTAAGGGCTGGTAAAAGAGCTGATTACTTTTGTAATTTAGTTTAGGGTAGGGAATTTTATTATTTTGGGGGGCTTTTTTATTTTATTAGGGGGCTTAGATTAGGTGTAATTAGATTAAACTTCTTGTAATATTTTTTTATTTTTTGTAATTTAGTGTTTGTTTTTGTAATATAGCTTAGTTTATTTAATTGTATTTTATGTTAGATAATTGTAGTTAATTTATTTAATTAATTTATTGATAGTGTAGTGTTAGGTGTATTTGTAACTTAGGTTAAGATTTATTTTACAGGTGATTTTGTAATTATTTTAACTAGGTAGCTATTAAATAGTTATTAACTATTTAATAGCTATTGTACCTAGTTAAAATAAATCCAAAGTTGCCTGTAAAATAAATATAAACCCTAAAATAGCTACAATGTAATTATTAATTATATTGTAGCTAGCTTAGGGTTTATTTTACAGGTAAGTATTTAGTTTTAAATAGGATTAATTTATTTAATGATAGGAATATTTATTTAGATTAATTTAAATAATATTTAAGTTAGGGGGTGTTAGGGTTAGACAGGTTTTGGGGTTAATTCATTTAATATAGTGGTGGCAGTGTAGGGGGGGTAGATTAGGGGTTAATCAATGTACTGTAGGTAGCGGCAGTTTGGGGGGGGCAGGATAGGGGTTAATAAATGTAATGTAGGTGGCGGAGGGCTCCGGGTGCGGCGGTTTAGGGGATAAACAATTCATTTATTTGCGGCAAGGTCCGGGATCGGCAGGATAGGGGTTAATAACTTTATGTAGGTGGCGGCGGTATAAGGGGTGGCAGATTAGGGGTTAATAAGTATAATGTAGGTGACGGCGGGGTCCGGGAGTGGTGGTTTAGGGGTTAATACGTATAATGTAGGTGGCGGCGGTGTCAGATTAGGGGTTAATAAGTATAAAGTAGGTGGCGGCGGTGTGGGGGGGGCAGATTAGGGGTGTTTAGACTCGGGGTACATGTTAGGGTGTTAGGTGCAGACACTTCCCATAGAAATCAATGGGATATCGGGCAGCAGTGAACATGAGCTCTCGCTGCTGTCAGACTCCCATTGATTCCTATGGGATCCGCCGCCTCCAGGGCGGTGGATTGAAAACCAGGTACGCTGGCCCGGAATAGTGGCGAGCGTACCTGCTAGTTTTTTGATAACTAGCAAAAGTAGTCAGATTGTGCCGAACCTGCGTTCGGAACATCTGGAGTGACGCAAGCATCGATCTGTGTCGGACTGAGACCGGCGGATCGTATGTTACGTCACTAAATTCTACTTTTGCCGGGCTGTAGGGCTTGATAACTACAGCGAATCAGCCTCGCCACAAATACGCTGCGGAATTCCAGCGTATTTGCGGTTGACGGCTTGATAACTAGAGGCCAATATGTTCATTTAAAGGGGAATTAAAATCTAAGGGCCAGATTATAAGTGGGGCACAAAATTGCACATTCGCGAGCGCAATATTTGCGCTCCACTTGTAATACCAGCACAGGCTATTGTGCACTGGTATTAGAAGTGACCCACGACATGAATGCAATTTTGCTTTCTCATTGCATGTAAGCTTTGTGCTTATGAGAGCGAGCTTCCATGGGCTTCAATGGGAGCCTCGTTCTCATGCCGTGAGACACGACATGAGAACCTTGCGCAGAAAAGGGGGTAAGTTGCACAGCGATGGGCAGCAGATTGAAATATATATGTATATGACTATATACATATATATTTATGTGTTAATATGTATATATACAGATATTAACACATATGTTTATATAAGTATATACATATTTAATTACAGGGAACACACAGTCCCCATAGACCACAATATAAAGGCACTTTTAAGTGCTGTTTTTTTTAATTTTTTTAATATCCCACACCCGCTCACTTTAACCCCTTTTTACTTCTTCTTGCAGTTATTTTATTAATAAATAAAAATGCTTAATTTTTTTTTAAATTAAAAACTACAATACTCTTAATTTTGGAGCGCTAATTATTACCGCAAGCTTGCGGTAGCAATAAACAGCCACTTGTAATGGCTGGTTATTTATTGCGCAACCGTAAATGGGTGAATTTGCTACTTTACAGGTGCGTTATAAATTAGCGCTCCACTTGTAATCTAGTCATAAATAAATTACATATATATAATGATGCATTCAAAGAAAATATTAGTCCGAGAATAACATGTAGATTTATTTTTTAAAGTTTCATTAGCTGTTTAAATATTGACAAAATAAGTGTAAAGTTTTAGTGTTTATAAAACAATGGGAGCTGCCATGTTGTAACTTAGGTTACCTTCTCTGCTGTAGCCAATTAGGGGCAGTTATAAATAGGTCACTAGAGTGTGCAGCCAATGGCTGTGTGTTATATAACAGTGTTCTGCACTTCCATTTCTAACAGGAACTGAAAAGCTCGCTGGAGAGCCGTGCTAATCACGACCCTGTTTCACAGAGACTGGGCCGCGCTTATAGGAGGTTTAGCGGGGCGGAAACAAATGCACGTATTTGTTTGTTTTCTTTAAATTAGTTAGTGCCCTCATTCAGATCATTCTGAAATGCTAGGATTTATCAGTGCAACAAATAAAGGGGACTTCCGGTCATGAAGTATAAAATACTTCACGCTGAAAGTTCCTTTATTTGTCTGAAGCATTTGCTGCACTGAGTTCCTCAGGCAGCCCACAGCAGAGAGCTATTTTTCAGTGAGGTGATGTTTCCACCTCTTAGCCAATAGCCGTGCGAGCCAGCTGGCATTATGCCGGATAGCTAGCACGCTATTGGCTAAAATCACCTCAGTGATAAAATAGTGTTCTGCCGTGGGTTGCCTGAGGCACTCAGCGTGACAAACAAATAAAGGAACGTTCAGCATGAAGTATTTTATACTTCATGACTGAAAGTCCCCTTTATTTGTTCCACTTAGCTTAGTTTTTCACAAACACTAGGATTTACTATCACTTTAAGAAGTGATATTGGACAAATGAATATGCTTGTTATGAGTTGATATAACAATTTATAAATAGCTTATTTATTTTTACTGAAACTATTTATGTTTAAAACTTACAGCAAATTTGGAGAGAGAAAAAAGCTTTCAATTTGTTATTTGAGACGTCTGCACTGTTCTTCGCTGACGTGTTTTTTGTTTTTTTGTATTGCTCATTTACCATCTGCTTGTCAAGAAAACCAAAGAACCGTGACCTGGGATAAGAGATGTTGTGTGTTTTTTCACCTGTAATGTAATGCAAGCCAGTGTCAGACTGTGCAGCGGACCTATACCTAGCCACAAACGAGTAAAAGGAGAACCTACCATCTTCAAATTTCATTAAGAATTTTTTGTAGGTTTAAATATGGAGACATACGACTTTTAACAGAACATAATCTGATATTAAACTCAAAATTGAATCCCCATAAAGTTCCAGATTACAAGTGGCACGCTAACAGTTGTAATCGAGTGAACGATATTGGGTTTATAGTGGCTGTTTGCGTGCATTGGATGTAGCGTACATATTACAATTTGAAAGTAAATGCAATCACTTGAGCGCAATTGAGTCATAACACGGTCTAATAAAAATTATTTTAAAAAAAAATACACAAAAAAATAAGATATGAGGGTTCAGGTGTAAGAAACAAAAGGCTACAAAGGGCTTTTACATGTCTAAATACTGTATGTATATGTATGTGTATATTTCTATGTCTATATGTGCGTACATATGTATTTATATGTGTATATATGTATTTACAGACATATTTACACATATAAATACATAAATACATATGTAGACATGTATTGGAGCCCTTTGCAGTCGAGTAGAGGAAAACATGTAATAGCATATTTATGTAATATTCATATTTAATAAAGGGTTATGCTGTGAATATTTCACATCCCAATGTTCTTCACATAAAGGAATATGTTCTAAGTGTTTACAAGTAGATATTCCTATATACAGTATGGGGTTGATTTACCATCTGTCGGACGGACATGATACACTGCAGCGACCATGTCCGCCCGACATCGCTGAATGCCAACAACATACACTGTCGGCATTTTGCATTGCACAAGCAGTTCTGGTAAACTGCTTGTGCAATGCCGCCCCCTGCAGTGGGTGCTAATCAACCAGATCGTATCTGATCGGGTTGATTGCTGTCAATCGCTCAGAGCAGCGGTCTTAAGACCATTCGGCCCTCGTTAAATAAGCTCCTATATCTGTATATATCTGCCTAGTACCTATATATAATCATCTAGATATATAGGTATAGACATATATTTTACCAAAATACAATTATTTATATATTAATAGTTAATGTGGTTGCGATATTCTAACCGACTTTTTAGCGTGCATCAGGTTACCTCGCAAGCGAAAATTTATTTTCTACTTATAATACAAGCGCTACTCAACGGGAGCGAAAAGCTTACTCTAGCGGAGTTAGCACGCGAGCAGGAGCAATAAATACCTCTCCACTAGTAATCTGGCTCTACATTAGGTGATATATATTTGCAATGTGCATCTCCCAACCTTAGGAGGATATAATCCTTTGGATTTGTGTGTCTGTCTGTATTATATATCTAATATTTGGTCAACACACTTCAAAGAAAAAACATAGCAAATCGTATTATAATTTTCAGTATCCGTGCATTTTATTTCAGTTTCCGTATCAACAAAGAACATGCATCTTTAGCGGCATCTGACCTCCACACTGGCCTGACTTGCTATTTATTGCTCTCATTCTCCATCAGTAAATGTGACCTTAAGTCAAATTTATATAGCAGTATTGTGGTGCGCTATATCTCTGAAATATAGCTATATGTCAGCTTATGTGACTGACCTCTCACACAGCTGTAAAGACAAATACACTTAGTGAGGGTCAATGGGTTTAAAAATAAATTCAGCAGCCTATTGGGTGGAAAAAGATCACAGATCATATTTGATATACTTGACTCCCTCGACCATACACACTACAAGACAGGACAGGTCCAGACTTACATCTCTATTACCCATAGCTCTGTATGGCAGATAATTATTAAAGGGACATGATACCCAAAATATTTATTTTATGATTCATATAGTGGGGCTCCATTGAAGAAGCTGCAAATGCAACTTCTGAACAGCCTCACTTATGCAAGGGTTAAGAAGCACCGTTCATCAGAGCTTCTTAACTCATGACGTCAACTATACAATGGCATTTCTCAATCCCCCAGACTTCTCCAACATGGGAGATTGACAGCCCCTGCTCACACAAGCAGGGTGTGGCATTGTGAATTGTGCAATGATCAATATGAGCAGCGTATTGCTGCCTGCTAGCCGCAATGCCAAATGCTTAAATGGAGCCAAGAACATGTCAGCTTTATAATTTACTTCTATTATCAAATTTAATTTTTTCTCTTGGTATCTTTTTGAAAAGCAGGAAAGTAAGCTCAGGAGCGTACATGTGTCGGCAGCACTATATGGCAGCAACCCCTAAGGCTAAAAGATTTGGAATTCACTTTTTGGGATCAATTTATCATATGCTGGGCAGCGAATCATGTCCGCCCGACATCGGCATTTATCATTGATGGTTGTGCAATGCTGCCCCATTTGTGGCCAATCGACCGCTAGAAGGGGGTGTCACCTAAAAGGTGAAGGGGGTGTCACCTAACAGGTGAATGGAGTGTCACCTAAAAGGTGAAGGGGGTGTCACCTTAAAGGTGAAGGGGGTGTCACCTAACAGATGAAGGGGGTATCACCTAAAAGGTGAAGGGGGTGTCACCTAAAAGGTGAAGGAGGTGTCACCTAAAAAGTGAAGGGGGTGTCACCTAAAAGGTGAAGGGGGTGTCACCTAAAAGGTGAAGGGGGTGTCACCTAAAAGGTGAAGGGGGTGTCAGCTAAAAAGGTGAATGGGGTGTCAGCTAAAAGGTGAATGGGGTGTCAGCTAAAAGGTGAATGGGGTGTCACCTAAAAGGTGAAGGGGGTGTCACCTAAAAGGTGAAGGGGGTGTCACCTAAAAGGTGAAGGGGGTGTCAACTAACAGGTGAATGGGGTGTCAACTAACAGGTGAATGGGGTGTCACCTAACAGGTGAAGGGGGTGTCACCTAAAAGGTAAAGGGAGTGTCACCTAACAGATGAATGGAGTGTCACCTAAAAGGTGAAGGGGGTGTCACCTAACAGGTGAAGGGGGTGTCACCTAACAGGTGAAGGGGGTGTCGACTAACAGGTGAATGGGGTGTCACCTAACAGGTGAAGGGGGTGTCACCTAACAGGTGAAGGGGGTGTCACCTAAAAGGTGAAGGGGGTGTCACCTAACAGGTGAATGGGGTGTCACCTCACAGGTGAATGGGGTGTCACCTAAAAGGTGAAGGGGGTATCACCTAAAAGGTGAAGGGGGTATCACCTAAAAGGTGAAGGGGGTGTCACCTAACAGGTGAAGGGGGTGTCACCTAACAGGTGAAGGGGGTGTCACCTAACAGGTGAAGGGGGTGTCACCTAACAGGTGAATGGGGTGTCACCTAACAGGTGAATGGGGTGTCACCTAAAAGGTGAAGGGGGTGTCACCTAAAAGGTGAAGGGGGTATCACCTAAAAGGTGAAGGGGGTGTCACCTAACAGGTGAAGGGGGTGTCACCTAACAGGTGAAGGGGGTGTCACCTAACAGGTGAAGGGGGTGTCACCTAACAGGTGAATGGGGTGTCACCTAACAGGTGAATGGGGTGTCACCTAACAGGTGAATGGGGTGTCACCTAAAAGGTGAAGGGGGTGTCACCTAAAAGGTGAAGGGGGTGTCACCTAACAGGTGAATGGGGTGTCACCTAAAAGGTGAAGGGGGTATCACCTAAAAGGTGGCAGACAAGTTAAGGAGCAGCGATCTTACGACCTCTGCTTCTTAACTTAAAGAGACATGAAACCCCAAAAAATGATTTCATGACTGAGCTAGAGAATACAATTTTAAACAACTTTCCAATTTACTTCTATTATTTAATTTGCTTCCTTCTCTTGTTATCATTTGCTGAAAGGTTTATCTAGGCAAGTCCATGAGCAGCAGAGAACCTAGGTTCTAGCTGTTGATTGGTGGCTGAATATATATATTGAATGTGATTGGCTCACCCATGTGTTCAGTTAGAAACTAGTAGTACATTGCTTCTCCTTCAACAAATGATACCAAGAGAATAAAACAAACAGATTAGATAATAGAAGTAAATTAGAAATTGTTTAAAATTGTATTCTCTATCTGAATCATGAAATAATTTTTTTGGGTTTCATGTACCTTTAAGTTTCTGGCGAGCTGGAAACTACGGACGTAGAAAGCAGCATCCCTATAGAGCGCCAACAGATTTCGTAGCACTATAAACATAGACATAATATACAACAGGTAACATTTATGAGAGGCAAATTATGGGCAAGATGAATTGGTAGAAGCCCCTGCCAAGAGATTCTGAGGTTTGTATGCTTACTTAAATCAATTTGATGAGAACTCAGTAGTGAGCAGAGTATATATATTATGGTATATTTATTAAACTAAGATTTACTATCCAAAACATTTCGAATAAATAAATTGTATTGATGAATGATTAATGTCCATGTGAGCTAAAAAATATGTCTTTTTCATGTGCTTTAAAGAACAAAACCAGATTATTATTTTTTAAATTACTGAACAGATTTACTTGCTTGTTTTCAAGATGCAGCAGAAACCACTAGGATTTATATCCTGGTCAAATTTGAAGCAAAGCAGTTCAGCAGATTGGCAGGTGTGACAGAATTTTTAGGGGAATATTTATTAAAGGGACACTGAACCCAAAATGTTTCTTTTGTGATTCAGATAAAGCAGCAATTTTAAGCAACTTTCTAATTTACTCCTATTATCAATTTTTATTTGTTCTCTTGCTATCTTTATTTGAAAAAGAAGGCATCTAAGCTATTTTTTTGGGTTCAGAATCATGGGCAGCACTTGTTTATTGGTGGGTGAATTTATCCACCATTCAGCAAGAACAACCCAGGTTGTTCACCAAAAATGGGCCGGCATCTAAACTTACATTCTTGCATTTCAATTAAAGATACCAAGAGAATGAAGAAAATTTGATAATAGGAGTAAATTAGAAAATTGCTTAAAGTTGCCCATTCTATCTGAATCACAAAAGAAAAAAAATTGGGTTTAGTGTCCCTTTAATGTGCGAGCGGACATGATATGATGTAGCGTATCATGTCCGCCGCACATCGATAAATGCTGACAGCATATGCTGTCGGCATTTATCATTGCACATTCTTGTGAACTGCTGATGCAATGCCGCCCCCTGCAGATTCGCAGCCAATCGGCCGCTAGCAGGGGGTGTCAATCAAACCGATCGTATTTGATCGGGTTGATTTCTGTCCGCGGCCTCAGAGCAGGCGCACAAGTTATGGCGCAGCAGTCTTTAGGCGGAGCTTGATAAATCGACCCCATAGAGAGCAACAAGTTACAAACATTTGAAAAGCACAACTTGTTCATTTGCATACATCACAAAACCTGCTGAATTGATTTACTTTAAAAGGGACGCGAAACCCCAAATTCTTCTTTCATAATTTATATAAAGCATCCAATTTTCAGCAACTTTCCAATTCCCTTCTTTTATCAATTTTGCTTCATTCTCTTGGTATCCTTTGTTGAAGGAGTAGCACTGCACTACTGAGAGCTAACTGAACACATCGATATGCAATTGCTAAGAGCTATATGTGTGCAGCCACCAATCAGCAGCTAGCTCCCAGCTCCTGAGACTACCTAGTTATGCTTTTCAACAAAGGATACAAATTATATAATAGAAGTAAATTAGAATTTTTTTAAAAATTGTATGCTCAATCTGAATCATGAAAGGAAATGTCCCTTTAAATTTGCAGGATTTTTAAAGATGGGCACCACATACCCATGTAGAACAAAACCCTTACAAATTCTGCAAATACTGAGAATGAAGTTAAACAATACTTTTTTTGAATAGATTTACACATTGTTTACTCCAATAGTTTTTCAACAGCCAAACTCCCACCATCGCTAAATTGGAAGGGTCAATCCAGACTTGTTACTGGAGCAGATACAGCTTATCACTATCATTTTGCTAACAAAGCTTAAAGGGACAGTAAACATCTCGTAATTACAAGTTCTTTCTGTGTGTTTGTTATATTATAGCATACTAGGTTTGTTTGAAAATATTTGGAATCCATTAACACCTTGTTTACTGCAATTGATTGGCAACGACCAAGGTCTACCCACTTTGGATTCACCAATACAATCTTACTGGAGTAAATAGAATAGAAACTGCCATTTTTTTAGAAGAATCTCCAATGTTTGGCAGTTTATTATTGTATCCTCTCTGTTTAAACCAATTAGGGACAGATATGTAGCAGGGTAATGCTTGTGAAGTCTGCAGTGGGGATTTCCTGTTCTCAGACATGGAAAACTCTTAATTCACAGGAAAACTGTGGCAAAATAAATAATAGAAGTATATTGCAATATGTTTTACTACACATAAATAAGCAATTTATATTACAGTCAAAGTATTTATTTATATTGCAATCTCAAATTGGTCTATATTATTTTAAAGAAAAGTAAAAATTAAACTTTTAGTATTCAGATCGAGCATGTCATTTTAAACAACTTTCAAGCTTACCTTTTGTTACCAAATTTGCTTTGTTTTCTTGGTATCCTTTTTTTAAAAGCAAACATAGATAGGCTAAGGACAAGAGCACTAGTGCACTCCTGCGAGCTAGCTATGATTGGTGGCTGCACATATATGCTTGTCATTGATTCATCAGATTAATTCAGCTAGCTCCCAGTAGTGCTTTGCTGATTCAGAGCCTACTCTTCAACAAAGAATACCAAGACAATGAAGCTAATTTAATAAAAGATGTCAATTATAAAGTTGTTAAAAACTGCATGCTGTATCTGAATGACGAAGGTTTCATTTTAGCTTTCATTTCTTGTGTACTCATTCTTTCTCAACCATTGTATCTCTCTCTCTCTCTCTTCTTATCAGTGTTAATTTTTTTCGACTAAAACTAGACTAAAATGACAATAAAACTAAAGAAATTCTGATGGCTAAAATTAAAATGGTATTTTAGTCAACAGACTATGACTAAAACTAAATCAAAATTTGCTGTCAAAAATTAACACTTTTTACAAGGAGTTATAATCAATATATATCTAATTACTGCTCTTTTGTAAAATAAAGAAGCAAGGCTATCTTCTTGTTTATTTACAAAACTTGGTTTTATTTAATTTTAAGATAAATAAAGCCATGTTATATACCACAACGGTTAAATCTGTTAAATATGTATTGCATGTTCAAACCTTAATATTATAGATAAAAACAGGTTAATAAACCTTTACTCAATGAGTATGTAATGAGCTTGGAAGTTGTAGAGCAGTGTTAATTGTGTTGCTGAAAATGTTTCGAATCTGTGAACAATTAATTGATTCTTCCTATAGAAATAAGCATTACCCACAAGTATGGGTTTAAAGGGACACTAAACCCAAAAAACATTATTTCATGATTCAGGTAGAAAATACAATTTTAAATAACTTTACAAATTACTTCTATTATCTAATTTGCTTCATTCTTTAAATATCCTTTGTTGAAGAAATAGCAATTCACATGGGTGAGCCAATCACATGAGGCATCTATGTGCATCTACCAATCAACAGCCCCTGCGTCTATTTAGATATGCTTTTCAGCAAAGAATATCAAGAGAATGAAGCAAATAAGATAATAGAAGTAAATTAGAATGTTGTTTAAAATTGCATGCTCTTTCTAAATCATGAAAGAAAAAAATGGGGTTTCATGCCCCTTTAAGTTATGCTGTGTCGAGTTGTACTTGTTTTAATTATTAACAGAGAAATGTTAAAGTTTTTATATTGGGTAATATGTGCAATGGTGTTACAGCCAATACAGTTTACAGTTTTGTTTTTTTATATTTTAAAGTTGCACTTCTGTTTGTTTATGAAACTTGGTTTTATTTCATTTTAAGTTTAATAAAGAGGTTACATATCACAACGGCTAAATCTGTGTCTGTATTGCATGTTTAAACCTTAATACCATAAATAATAACAGGTGTTATGTTTACTCCTGGAGTAATATAATGAGTTTGCAAATTAATGAGAAATGCTTAAATAATGCATTACACTTTAAAGGGACGGTCTACGCCAGCATTTTTATTGTTTTAAAAGATAGAAAATCCCTTTATTACCCATTCCCTAGTTTTGCATAACTAACACAGTTTTATTAATACACTTTTTACCTCTGTGATGACCTGGTATCTAAGCCTCTGCAAACTGCCCCCTTATCTAAGTTCTTTTGACAGACTTGCACTTTAGCCAATCAGTGCTTACTCCTCGGTAACTCCACGTGCATAAGCACAGTGTTATCTATATGACACACATGCACTAACACCACCCTCTAGTGGTGAAAAACTGTCAAAATGCATTCTTATAAGAGGCGGCCTTCAAGGTCTAAGACATTTGCATATGTACCTCATAAGTTAAGCTTTCAACTAAGAATACCAAGAGAACAAAGCAAAATTGGTGATAAAAGTAATTTGGAAAGTTGTTAAAAATGACATGCTCTATCTCAATCATGAAAGTTTATTTTGGACTAGACTGTCCATTTAACTAAACCCCTTAGATTTTAGTCGACAAAAACTAGACTAAAACTAAAACAATTCAGATGACTAAAATACGACTAAAACTAAAATGGCATTTTAGTCAAAAGACTAAAGCTAAGACTAAATCGAAATTTGCTGTCAAAATTAACACTGTTTCTTATCTTCTGTTCTTAAAGGGGTATGAAACCCAACATTTTCTTTCAGAATAATAATAAAAAAAATTAAAAAAAATTAAATTTACTTCTATCAGAATTGTCTTTTTTCTCCTGGTATTGTTTGTCGAAGAGAAATCTAGATAGGTAGCGTGCACTTTTCGGAAGCAGTACATGACAGAAAACACTGCTGCTCCCTACTGTTCGTGCACATGTATAGCATACTTATAATACTGCTACCATTTATTTCTCTAGTCACGTGCACACTCCTACACCTTCCTGTCTGCTGTTCAACAAAGGATACCAAGAGTACAAAGTATATTTTAATATAGAAGCAATTTGAAAGTTATTAAAAATGTTACACTCTATCTGAATCATGAAAGATTTTTGGGGAGTTTATGTCCCTTTAAATCTCACCCCGTTAATCTCCTCTTCTATTATCTGTTAAAGGTATTGGAAAGACAAAATTAAACTTGCAGGATTCAGATAGAGCAAGTAATTTTAAGACAATTTTAAATTCACTTCTATTTTCAAATGTGCTTCGTTCTCTTGTTATCCCTTGTTGAAAAATGCACATATCCTATACTAGTGAGAGCTAGCTGCTAATTGGTGCCTGCACACATATGTCTCTTGTGATTGGCTAACTAGATGTGTTCACCTAGCTGCCAGTAGTGCAATGCTGCTCCTTCAGCAAAGGATAACAAAAGAATGAAGCACATTTGAAAATAGAAGTAAATTGGAAAGTTATTTAAAACTGTATGTTTTATCCAAATTATGGAAGAAAATGTTGGTGTTTCTTATCCCTTTAATTTCCTTTCCCTCTATCACCCTCATTCCTATTTTTTCCCCTGTAGAAAAAAATGGATGAATGTTAACTTCATCCAGGGAACACTATTTTCAATGTTATGACAACCATTATTTTGTTCCATAACAGATATAAACTGTATTATTGTATTTCATTGGACAAAAAAAAAAGTTTATTAAATGTATTTCAACATAAATATGTTCTATACCAGTATCCCTTTAACTAATTATATTTTTAATTAGTTGGAAGCTGCTATCCAGAATATTACAATTATATTAAGAGCTGTGTATGCGGTTTTGTCTACTTAATTTCACTTCAGGACTTGTAGTTTTGCAGCTTTGGCCCCTAATCCTCAAATATAGTAATAACAGTTTTAATCCTTTGTTTAAAATATGAGATTTACTTGTTAAAATCTGGATCTGCAAGAATTATAATATCATTTTTGATGTAGCATTTCCTATGTAGCTGAGACTGCGGGTTGCAATAGTTTTGCAAGCGCTTAGTGTTAATACGCCTGGTACTCAGATACATTTTCCAAAGCATAGAGAAGCTTACCTTAAAAATGAGATTCAATCATCTTCCTACTACTATAATCTACAATTTAAATAAAAAAAAGTATTTTAAAAGTTAAAGACCTGCTTAGTGTATGTCAATTGCATGCAATATTAAAGGGACATAAAATATATACATATATCTTAAA
This sequence comes from Bombina bombina, assembly GCF_027579735.1. Taxonomy (NCBI): domain Eukaryota; kingdom Metazoa; phylum Chordata; class Amphibia; order Anura; family Bombinatoridae; genus Bombina; species Bombina bombina. Next base: position 30,700,039 of record NC_069510.1, on the reverse strand, counting down.
ATATGCTTACATATTTTCTATTCTGAGCAGACATTACATTAAAAATTATTAAAGGGACAATAAATGTTTTGCGATTGTAGTATAAAATGCCAGATTACACACAGTAAAAATATTTTTAGTATAATTGATTTATTTTGCCCCCCTTTCATATAATTTAACTCTGAAAAGTGCTTTTCCACACCGTGTTCAGGTTAACCTCTCATCTGGCATCCTCCAAACCAATATAAGAAGTTTGCACCTTACTGTGTATGCTTCTCTACCATATTATTATTAATATTATTTTCATTTTGTTTTTCTCATAGTGATACTGTAGTTCAACAACTCCTCCCTAATATGACTCAGTGCATTCCTATTATTTCCCTCTTTGCACACCCGCTGTCCTAATCTTTATTATATATATATTTGTTATATATTTAATTCCTGTGTCTGAATGCACACATGTACTTTGGTATAACCCTTGGTACCATGTTCAGTTATGTCTAGTTTATATTCTGTATAATTCTGTAGACTTGAATTGTAATTATTTTACACCTTACTTTGTATATGTACTTCAGTTTTACTGTGGCTTTAATAGTTATTTCTAATATTGTCTAATTGTTAATTAAAAAATGTATAAAGATTATATATATATATATATATATATATATATATATATATATATATATATATATATACACACACACACACAGGTAGCCCTCAGTTTACGCCGGGGTTAGGTTCAAGAAGGAATGGTTGTAAATCGAAACCGTTGTTAATTGAAACCCAGTTTATAATGTAAGTCAATGGGAAGTGAGGGAGATAGGTTCCAGGCCCCTCTCAAAATTGGCAACAGTAACACCTAATACATTATTTTTAAAGCTTTGAAATGAAGACTTTAAATGCTAAACAGCATTATAAACCTAATAAAATAATGACACAACACAGAATATATAATTACACTAAGTTAAATGAACAAAAACATTTGCTAAACAGCATTATAAACCTAATAAAATCATCACACAACACAGACTTCACTTCACAGACTGCATTTTTCTGCAAATAGTTCTTTCTATGCATTCAAACCTGGACTGATTTATAGACAGGAAAATCTGCTTGATAGCTCAGGTTTGGTTAAACTGATTAATTTCAGCTTGCTTGGCTTTGCTGCAACACAAGCGGACAGCTCCACCTACGGGCTATTTTAATCAATGCACTGCTTCTCAATGCTTTTCAATAGTAGTCACATGACTGGAAAAAAAGGTTGTTATTCTGAAACGGTGCAAATTGAACCGCTGTAAACCGAGGGCCACCTATATATATATATCTATTAAGCATTTCAGCTTGATAAATAGGAGCCAAATTAAGGAGCTTGATGCCCCTTGTTTCCGTGCAAGCCTTAAGGCTCGCCGGAAACAGAAGTTATGATCCCTGATTTAAGCTTTTTTTTGTGTGCATTTATTTATTTATTTATTTTTCATCCACTAGATGATTAATTAACTTTTTGGTTGCTCATTAATAAACTATATTCTTTACGTGCAAGGATTGGTTTGAGTATGTGTTTGTGAGGGAGATGTTGAGACTCTTGCTATTTTTTCAATTGGGCTTAAAGGGACAGTCAAGTGCAAAAAAAATTTTCATGATTTAAATAGGGCATGTCATTTTAAACAACTTCCCAATTTACTTTTATCACCAATTTTGCTTGAATTTGAAGACTGCCTCTAATCTGAATGCATTTTGACCACTAGAGTGCATTAGTTCATGTGTTTCATATACATAACATTGAGCTCATGCACGTGAAGTTACCTAGGAGTGAGCACTGATTGGCTAAAATGCAAGTCTGTCAAAAGAACTGAGATAAGCTGGCAGTCAGCAGAAGCTTAGATACAAGGTAATTAGAGAGGTAAAATGTGTATACTTATAACTGTGTTGGTCATGTAAAACTGAGGAATGGGTAATAAAGGGATTATCTTTCTTTTTAAACAACAACATTTCTGGTGTCGACTGTCCCTTTAATATAGGGTTGCTGGGTAAGGGGTACTAGTGTCTCTTGTGTTTAATAATCTATTTTTTACACCTCCGTGCACCTTGGTCTCCACAAGTTTATTTTTTATTGTGAGACCTTGCCCATAGCCAATACTCATCCCAGTATCAGCTGGTATAAATATTAGCACAATATATATATATATATATATATATATATATATATATATATATATATATATATATATATATATATATATATATATATATATATATATAAACACAGCGCTGAAAAGGCAACCAGGAATCAAACAGTATAGGATAAATATAATGCTTAATATATAAGAAGAAGCACAAATGGATATTAGTAGATACCACTATTAGCCTTTAAAAATGTGTGTATAAAAAAATATATATGTATTAAAAGATGTCCATGAATTAGAATAGGACAGATTCATAGTCACCAATGTGGTTTAAGGAAAGCTCCTATTCTGAGAGAATGATAGCCAAAAGGAACTTGAAAGTAGATATGTCTGAACCATTGCAGTATTTTCCAATAACAATATTAGCCAATGGACTTATCCCTGGGTGCTGTTTGAATTAGGAAACAAGTTGCTTTTGTTTTATCAAATGGAACAAACTCTGGGGAAAGTCTGCTTAGAAGGCAGATGAAATGCGTAGAGTTAAAGAGTTTTAAGCTAAAAGATTTCAAAAGGATCTGCATGCATTACTGGTCCTGGAAGCAATCAGCTGTTTAAACCTGCAAAGATTTTACTTTTGAAAAACTGGACTTGCAGTGGATCCAGAGCTGTCAGTGAAGCGGTTTATGGCCTGGATATCTCTGATGTGCTTGTTTTTACCTGCAATCTTGTAAGTGCAATATAGCACACTGTGTTTTAATACATTTTGTTTTACTTCCTTGAATATGAGTTGCGCTTGAGTTTTTTCCCCCAGGATATATATAAAATTAGATTGAGAAATAGAAGTAAGCCTTTTCCAGCACTGCGCATAAAGTCACAAAATTAAATACACATAATGAATCTGTGAATCACTTAAAGCTCGACTCAAACACGGTTGTCAAGATGCAACAATTAAATTTATTAAAGGAAAAAAAAATCATAAAGAAAGTATATGTGCAAATGTTACAATAAATATATACTTTCTTTATGATTTTTTTCCTTTAATAAATTTAATTGTTGCATCTTGACAACCGTGTTTGAGTCGAGCTTTAAGTGATTCACAGATTCATTGTGTGTATTTAATTTTGTGACTTTATGTGCAGTGCTGGAAAAGGCTTACTTCTATTTCTCAATCTAATTATAGTTAATTTTTTAAGCCTCCTTGCACCTGGGGTCTCATCTAAATATTAAGAGAGGTGGGCCCTAGTTCACTAGTCTAAATATTAACCCCTACTAGCTGTTTATATATATATATATATATATATATATATATATATATATATATATATACATATATATTTATTTATATTATATACATATATATAGTGCACACGGCAGTCTTTACAACCTAAGCCTAACCCTGCTAGATATCCGTTTAATAACCTCCATATCATCTCCAAAAGTATAGGTGTCCTTGTAAAGCAGCATATATATTTTTTTCAATTATTACCAATAATTTTCAAATAAATCCTATTAAAAAACATGAAATTTAATACATAAATAGTATTTTTAAATAATGTTACATTGTAGCATTATACCTTTAAAAGATATAAAATATCAGGGGTGGGGGGGGGGTTATGTTCTTGTCAGCCAATAGATATGTAAAGCTGCACTTTTGTAAAAATATTTGAAAAAAAATAATTAATTAAAAATACATATATGCTAAATCACTTGAAATTGATGCAGCATAACTGTAAAAATCTGACATGTTAAAAGGGAAGATATTTGACTTCAAAATTTCTTCAGCTCACTAGAGTAAGTACTTATTCAACAGTTATACTTCAGCTCCCGTCCAGCTGCAACATGAAATAGAAAAAAAAAAAAAAACAATCAGCATCAGCAGTGCTGAGGTCATGGTTTGCTTTACTGTGATCTCATGAGATTTCACTGAAAGCTTGTGAGATTTCTTAGTAAACTTCCCTAAACTGAAGAGGTAAATAACATCAGTGTGTCTGCACATCTCAGAAGCCCCCTCCCTTGCAAGTCCTGGGACTAGCATCCTGATTGGATGCTTATAGTTTCTTTACATTGGGATGTGGCTAGTAAGGACATTTTGAGGTCAAATATCTTCTTTTTTTACATAGAGATGCTTGGGTGATATTTTCTTGTCAGCTTTTTACAGTTATGCTGCATGAATTTCAAGTGATTTAGCACATGAGAATTATGTAACTTTGCTATTTTGAAAATGTTCCCCAAAAGTAATTAGCGGACAAACGTTTAAGCAATGTATTGCAAATTACGCCATAAGCGAATATAGGATTTTTTATTTTTTGTTGTCTGAAACCAATCTATTGTCTGTTTTCATGTCTTATAAAAATGATTATGTGCCTTCATGTATATTATTACATAGTTATAGGGAAAATATCCCAAAACATAATCTAGACAAAAAGTGAAACCACTTCTGGTGTAATTCTGCATTTGATTGAATACAATTCTAAATTGAGTTGCTGTATTACAAAAAAAAAAAAAAAAAGACTCTCTGGGTTCTACAATACAGTTCAAACTCTGAAAAAAATAAATGTTAGTATGTAAATAAAATGCTGGTGATTTATTATTACCAGTGAGTAGCAGATTATGGATATGAAGATTTATGTTCTATGTCTGCATAAATGGCGGTGAGCCCCTTGTCCGGTGAGTCATTAATAAAGGTGATAATGTGAAATACGCATGTGATACGCCCATTAGTCTCATCCCATGTAAATGGGCTTGATAAGAGTATTCTGGATTTTAATTAAATAAAAAAGGCACAGCTGTAACAATCTCGTTAGTATATAAAATGTCAGTAGCGGTGATGCACAGGCTAACAGCGCTGAAAGTTCTTAAGTGTTCTACTATCATTAAAGGGAAGAAAAAAATGGTGAATAATTTTCTTAAAACATATACACATTAACATAATATCTATAGGGTTTAAAGGAATGTTAAGTTGCAATAAGAAAGTACTCTATATATTTAAAGGAATAGTATACCCAGGCAAGAAACAGATACAAACATTGTATTCAAAGCTGCTGCAGGGCTTGTTTCTGACCCCCACCCACCCCCACCTCCTATTGAGAGACTTATTTCTACTTGTGTCTGGGGCACTAAAATATAGCAGGTGGTTTAAACGGGCAAAGGCAGCTATTTCAAATGACAAAATAAAGGTAAAGAAAATATTTGTTAACAATGTAATATACTCCAGCTGGTAAACAGATTATTTGGAACACATTAAAAATAGGTGAAAAAATACAGTACAATCTTCCTTTAGCCCCCACAAATGATTTTAAACAGAAAAAGTGTACTCTAGACCAACAATACACTATTGGTCTAGAGCTGAACACTGCAGTCAATCAGGGATAACATTTGTGCATATCTACCAATCACAGCACAGGATCAACAGTACAGTGCCAGAATAGAGCTGGCAAACTGTTTATCCCTTTGCAAGGGTTAAATACAGTTGTATAAGAGTACACAGTGCAATAAGAAAAAGCTGTAGTGCAGTAGATATATATTATTTCAGCTTCATGTCCCTTTAAAAATCACTTGCTTTTGTTTGTCATAAAACAATCTTCTCTGTGTGATGTCTTGCAGAGTTAACAGGATCTGCTAAAAATGTGAATGAAACTAAAATCATTTTTAGAATTAGTAAATATTATGTTACTGTAGTTATTATTGTTACATTTTAGCACCACAAAAAAAGGTTGATTTTAAAGGGACATTGTACTTAAAGAAGACAATAAACACATGTCATGCACCTCCCTATAATTATGAGTGCACTCTATTGCAACCTAAGTTACACTGCAGGCGTCAGAACACATCAGCACTGGAATAAAGAGGAAAATAGATTTGTGGCAGCTCCTATAATGACTAGCAGGTGAGGTGGGGAATAACCTCTATACTATGCTTATAAAATGTATTTAGATCCAGATCACAAGTGGTATTTGCGCTTCACTTTGTAATACCAGCGCACACAAATGTGTTCTGGTATTACAAGTTAGGTGCAATGCAAACGCGACCTTGTGTACGCATTGTGCTCACAAGAGCGTGCTTCCATAGGCTCCAATGGGAGCCTCGTTCTTATTCCGTGAGACACGGCATGGGAACTAGCACAGGTAAGTTGCACAGCGATGGGCAGGAAATGTAAATATATATGTATATGCTTATATACAGTACATATTTACAGGGAACACACAGTCCCCATAGACAGCAATGTAAAGGCACTTATCAGTACTTTTTTTTTTCTAACACCCCATATCCGCCAACTTTAGCCCCAAAAACTGGTGGCACGGAGCTGTGGTGGCGTGGAACTGAGCAGGACTGGCGGTGACGACATCCAGCGCGGAGCCTCCTCTTCATGCGATCTCTGCCGCACACTGAAAATTGAATGCAAGGTACCCCTTTTATATTTTGGGTACCTTGCATTCCTATTGGCTGAAATATTAAAATCAGCCAATAGGATGAGAGCTGCTTGAATCCTATTAGCTGATTTGAACATTAGTTGCGATGTGGGGGGTCAGTTTTTTCGGGGTAAAGGAACAGTCTAGTCCAAAATAAACTTTCATGATTCAGATAGGGCATGTCATTTTAAACAATTTTCAAATTTACTTTTATCACCAATTTTGCTTTGTTCTCTTGGTATTCTTAGTTGAAAGCTAAACCTAGGAGGTTCATATGCTAATTTCTTAGACCTTGAAGGTCACCTCTTTTCAGAATGCATTTTAACAGTTTTTCACCAATACAGGAGCAATGCAAATTCCACACTCAAACGCCGTTTTTTGAGTGCAGAGTGGAGAGTTGCGGTACAGGCTAAAATGCTTGCGATATAGCTGTACCGCCACGAATTGTAATACTGGAGACCTGCCATTCTGCTCGCAAAGGCCAATTTTTCAGCGGTATAGCCGTACCGCACAACTTGTAATATTACTCATTGTGGGCTAGATTACAAATAGCACGCTATCAGATTTTTTTCATTCATGTGTAAAATGTGCTCAAAGTAATATTAATGCAGGCGAGTTAGAGCGTGTATTACAAGTTAAAAGTAAGAAGTAAGGGCACAAGCGAAACCAGATGTTCGCTAACTTCAGATATTGCATCTGCATTGACTTATTCTCCCCTTAGACTTCAATAGAGTGCTCTATTCCTGATCTTGGCTTAAGCATGGCTGTTGATTGGTGTCTTTGTGTGTATCATTGACCTGATTGGCTCACTGGGAATGTCCTGCACAGAAGCGGAAGCAATGCAATTTTGGCTTCTAAGCGGGATTTTAGATATGTCTTTAATTCCATTTATGTTGGTTAAATCATAGTTGCCAGTTAGTCTTTTTGCAATTATAAGATACTCTAAAGAATCAGAGCATAGTTTATTGCATTTAAAAATGTAAATTTCCGACTCTGGAACCAATTCTCTAACATTTGCTGTCATGGTATAAGATACCACAACAGTGAGGCATGTAAGAGCTACACACTCCCCCAAGGAATGCCCCTGTTGAACCCACTCACTAAGGCTACAAACCGGGCTGGATTTATAATAAGGTAAAGCAGGCATGTGCCTGCAGGTGCCCACAATAGAGGAGTGCCTGTCTCTGCCAATTATAAATACTGGTCAGCCAGCAACCTTAACTAAGATGGCTACCAGCAGTGAAATAACAGCACTGCACATGTGTGGTGGCCATCTTTGTTAAGATTGTGCGAATAGTAGTACACATGCGCGGCATCCGGCTTCCTCTGCACATGCGCAATGCTTGCAGCAGCCTTAGCAAAGATGACCGCTGCACACAGGCGGTGTTATTATTTCACAAACAGCCATCTTAGTTAAGGTCGCGGGGAAGGAAGTTAACGGAGTTGGGAGCACAGGGGGGTGGGGGAGGGTCGCTTCAGATTTTGGCCTTGGCTGTTAATCCACCTGTGGCTATGAATCTTATTTAACAATAGAAAACTAAAGTACCCTTTAACAATTTTTACTCTTGGTTATTATTTTAAGTGTTTTGAAATAACGCTGTACATTTAATACAATTTTGACTGTGCACATTAAATAAGATTTTTTTACTAGGTACTGTAAAAGGGAAGTAAAGTCAAAATTAATCTTCCATGATTCAGACAGAGCATTAACATTATACACATTTCAAAATTACTTCCATTATAAAATGTGATTCTTTCTCTTGGCATCCTTTGTTGAAGATTACATATACGTAGGCTCAGGAATAGTAGCGTACTACAGGTTTTTTTTTCCATAATTTCAATAATATTGGTTTGATTTACACAAAACAATTTTGTTAAGATTTTTAATGCAATTTTATATAATTTACTATTTTAATTTGAATATTTAATTTATTCGTTTTTTTTAAAATAAAAAAAAAATGTGATCCCAGTTGTATGCTCCCCCTTCACATAAGTAAATGCAGGGAACACCCCTTTGCGAAACGCGCTGTTTTCAAGGTAAAAATTGCCTTTAGAGAATTCCACCAGGGGATTCATTGTATTGGCAAGTTTTCTTACAGAATATTTCCAGCCCAGAAAACTTTAGATATCCAGCCCCTTTGTCTCAATCACTGCATTAAAGGGACATGAAACCCAACATTTTTTTTTTTCATGATTCCGATAGATTTGCTTCATTGTCTTAGTAACCTTTATATAAAAGTGTAGACCAATCACAAAAAAACAAAAATGTGAAAATAAATGTAATAGCAGATGTCAACAAGACAATGAATATAATACAAATTTCAATAAAAGATCCAAAGATCTATAATGTATACAAAATATAAAGGATATGTCCAGTGAGTGTTGAGATTAAATCCGATGGTCTTGGAAGAAATCCTCAAAGTGAAAAAAGAAAAACAATATATAGTGTAACTCTGTGATATACCCAATGGTAAAAATAATGTGTTTCGATGGTATCCTACTCACATGAGATGGAGCTATAGTAAGCTCATTCACTGCACACACCTGCTTTTATACTGGCAGGCAAACAGTCTCCCAAGGGCTTCAAGATAAACAATTTATTAAAATATATACGTATAGAATACAATACAACATCCAATACACCAACATACATATGCCTGATCAGAGTCCTTTCTAGGAACAGTCAATATTAACTGCGAGTGATTTACCCCTAATGAGGATGGATGCGGATACAGGGCAGCATTCACACCGCTCTCGATCACTGCTTCCGATACCTGCAGGGTTTACACTTTTCTGATGTAGTTGGGTATAGCTGGATGAGTCCCTGGAGGGAAATAAAATCCGACATACGTTTCACAGTTAACCAACGGCTTTTTCATCTTCCTTGAAAAAGTCATTGGTTAACGGTGAAACGTAAGTCGGATTTTTGTATTCTATACGTATATTTTAATAAATTGTTTATCTTGAAGCCCTTGGGAGACTGTTTGCCTGCCAGTATAAAAGCAGGTGTGCGCAGTGAATGAGCTTACTATAGCTCCATCTCTTGGTCACCTTTGTTAAAGGAGCAGTAATGAACTGCTGTGAGCTAGCTAAAAGATAATGACAAGACGCATATGTGTGCAGCCACCAATAAGCAGCTTCTAAGCCTACCTAGATATACTTTTCAACAAAGTATACAAACAGAACAAAGCAAATTAGATAATAGAAATAGATTGGAAAATTATTTAAAGGGACAGTCAACAACAGATTTTTTGTTGTTTAAAAAGATAGATAATCCCTTCATTACTCATTCCCCAGTTTTGCATAACCAACACGGTTATATTAATATACTTCTTACCTCTGTGATTATCTTGTATCTAAGCCTCTGCAAACTGACCCCCTTTTTTCAGTTCTTTTGACAGACTTGCATTTTAGCCAATCAGTGCTGACTCCTAGGTAACTTCATGTGCATGAGCTCAATGTTATCTATATGACACACATGAACTAACACACTCTAGTGGTGAAAAACTGTTAAAATGCATTCAGATTAGAGGCAGTCTTTGAGGTCTAAGACATTAGCATACGAGCCTATTTAGGTTTAGCTTTCAACTAAGAATACCAAGAGAACAAAGCAAAATTGATGATAAAAGTAAATTGGAAAGTTGTTTAAAATAATATGCCCTATTTGAATCATGAAAGTTTATTTTGGACTTAACTGTCCCTTTAAAATTGCTATCTGAATAATGAAGGGAAAAAAAGGGTTTCATGTCCCTTTAACTTGGCCTCTATATATATCAGTCACTTAGCTCAGCAACCTCTTGTTTTTTGATAGTATTTATGAGCACTTAATGTGTGCAAGAGACCAAAGCAAAATATATTTCTGAGTATTGATCAGTTTCAGACTGATAGAAGTTCATGCTCAAAAAGGTCCCGTGCTTTGACCTGTAAATAGGATGTGAATTTAAATCCAATAGAGAGATATTCAAGCGCTGAGCTAACCCTCGGGTAGCAGATAGCAATGGGGAAACAAAAATCAATATAAAGTGCTAATGATTCACAATTTATAGAGCAGTTGCCATTATAATTTTACAGCAAATGTTATATGGCACAACGATAAGCAACATAGGTGCTGGAACTAGATATAATTCTTACAAAGCTTTTTTTCTGCAGGAAAATGATACTCTAAGAATGATGTTGTATATAATTTATTGCTTTCATTAAAGTCACTAATTTAAAAGTCTTTATGAGAAAGATATTAAGTGGAGTGGCTTAGGTTAGCAATCTGTCGCGGCTGCAAGGCTTCATCATTTAAATTTAAGAACTGAGCGTTTAAAAAAAAATACACCGAAAAAAGGGTTTCGAATTTCCTATGATCCATTTAAAAGACTAAAAATGAATCATGTGTAATCAAAAGCAGGCACATTTATTCTATAGCACAAGAAGTTCATAGTGGTACCATTACATTTGATGAAAGGTTTTCATTATGGATAAACAAATGAGGAAAATATGTGTCAAAAACAATACTTTAAAAAAATATATATTTTAAATTAATGAAGGTGAGTAATGCATTCATAAACACCAATGAGATATGTTTGTGTTACATTGTAACGAGTAGTTACTGGACTATAAATTACATGTTATGCTTTAAAAAAGGACACCAAAGAAAAAAAGGGACAGCATACACCAATTTTCATATAACTGCATGTAATAGACACAACTATAATGAAGAATATGCACCGATACAGATATAAAAATCCAGTATAAAACATTTTAAAAACTTACTTAGAAGCTCCAAGTTTAGCGTTGTTGAGGAGGTTAGGCTGAGACATCCATCAAAAGGGGCTGGGAAAGCAGGAATAGCAGAGACGCCCCCCTTCGCTGCACATGAAAAGGCCCTTTACACAAACAGGAGCCACATGAATCTGTAGACATCAGTATACATTTGATACTGTGGGGCTTGGTTAGGAGTCTGAAAATCAGCACAATGTTATTAAAAAATAAGCAAAACTATAGATTGTTACAAAACACTCCTAGATGGGCTATATAAATGGATCATCTACAAAACTTTAATGCAAAGAAAAATCTATTGTACAATGTCCCTTTAAACTTTGATTCACATAGAGTATGTACTTTTAAGAGACTTTCTAATTTATTTATATTACATTAAATGGCGCTTAGATTTTCTATATACACACTTACTGAGGCACTAGATCCTACTGAGCATGTGAAAGAGTTCACAGTGTATATGTATATGAGTCTTTGATTGGCTGATGACTGTCACATGATAGTTATATGAACACTTACTGAGGCACTAGCTTCTACTGAGCATGTGCAAGAGTTTACAGTGTATACGTATATGAGTCTGTGATTGGCTGATGGCTGTCACATGGTACAGGGGGCAGCAAATAGAAAGAAATCTACTGCTGATTTGAAATTCAGAGTATGTGCTATTACATTGTATTGTATTGTATATAGCAGTTATTTGTTTTTGTTTTTTATTATTTTGCCCTTTAAAAATTTACAGTTAAACATATTTGTTTTTTCTTTCATGGTCAAGATAAAGAATACGATTTTGTAAAAAGTTTCTAATTTACTTCTATTATCAAATTTTCATTATATTCTTGGTTATATATTATATACCTGGGTTACCTAGGTATTCTCTTCAACCCAGAATATAATGAGAACAAAGGCTTGACAAATTCAGGAGCCAGAGAGCCACTGGCACCTAGAATTTTACCCCTGGCTCCTAACTTTTTGGGTTATTCTCCATATATTTACAGTATCCCACAAAAGTGAGTACACCCCTTAGATTTTTGTAAATATTTTATTATATATTTTCATGTGACAACACTGAAGAAACGATACTTTGCTACAATGTAAAGTAGTGAGTGTACAGCCTGTATAAGTGTAAATTTGCTGTCTCCTCAAAATAACTCAACACACAGCCATTAATGTCTAAACCAATGGCAACAAAAGTGAGTACACCCCTAAGTGGAGATGTCCAAATTGGGCCCAATTAGTCATTTTCCCTCCCCTGGGTCGTGTGACTTGCTAGTGTTACAAGGACTCAGGTGTGAATGGGGAGCAGGTGTGTTAAATTTGTTGTTATTGCTCTCACGCTCTCTCATACTGGTCACTGGAAGTGCAACATGGCACCTCATGGCAAAGAACTCTCTGAGGATCTGAAAAAAAGAATTGTTGCTCTACATAAAGATGGCCTAGGCTATACGAAGATTGCCAAGACCCTGAAACTGAGCTACAGCACGGTGGGCAAGACCATACAGCTTTTTAACAGGACAGGTTCCACTCAGAACAGGACTCGCCATGGTCGACCAAAGAAGTTGAGTGCACATGCTCAGAGTCATATCCACAGGTTGTCTTTAGGAAATAGACGTATGAGTGCTGCCAGCATTGCTGCAGAGGTTGAAGGGGTGGGGGGGTCAGCCTGTCAGTGCTCAGACCATACGCCGCACACTGCATCAAATTTGTCTGCATGGCTGTCGTCCGAGAAGGAAGCCTCTTCTAAAGATGATGCACAAGACAGCCCGCAAACACTTTGCTGAAGACAAGCAGACTAAGGACATGAATTACTGGAACCATGTCCTGTGGTCCGATGAGACCAAGATAAACTTATTTGGTTCAGATGGTGTCAAGCGTGTGTGGCGGCAACCAGGTGAGGAGTACAAAGACAAGTGTGTCTTGCCTACAGTCAAGCATGGTGGTGGGAGTGTCATGGTCTGGACCTGCATGAGTACTGCCGGCACTGGGGAGCTACAGTTCATTGACGGAACCATGAATGCCAACTTGTACTGTGACATACTGAAGCAGAGCATGATCCCCTCCCTTCGGAGACTGGGCTGCAGGGCAGTATTCCAACATGATAACGACCCCAAACACACCTCCAAGACGACAACTGCCTTGCTAAAGAAGCTGAGGGTAAAGGTGATGGACTGGCCAAGCATGTCTCCAGACCTAAACCCTATTGAGCATATGTGGGGCATCCTCAAATGGAAGGTGGGGGAGCACAAGGTCTCTAACATCCATCAGCTCTGTAATGTCGTCATGGAGAAGTGGAAGAGGACTCCAGTGGCAACCTGTGAAGCTCTTGTGAACCCCATGCCCAAGAGGGTTAAAACAGTGTTGAAAATAATGGTGGCCACACAAAATATTATCACTTTGGGCCCAATTTGGACATTTCCAATTAGGGGTGTACTCACTTTTGTTGCCAACGATTTAGACATTAATGGTTGTGTGTTGAGTTATTTTGAGGGGACAGCAAATTTACACTGTTATACAGGCTGTACACTCACTACTTTACATTGTAGCAAAGTGTCATTTCTTCAGTGTTGTCACATGAAAAGATATAATAAAATATTTATAAAAATGTGAGGGGTGTACTCAGTTTTGTGGGATACTGTATATAAACATACCACTGCTCGCTTCTAAATATTCTTACTGGCTCCTACATTTTAAACATATTTGTCAACCTGGTAAGGTAAAGTTCACTTGTCTGTAGAACTTTATGGCTGCAATTTAGATGACTGCATTTGGGCACTAGACGGCAGTAGTGCTTGCATAATGTATAACATAACCGTTAAAAGGGACAGTATACTTCAAAATTGGTGTACCTTTAATGTTTTTCCAATGACTTGTTATACCAGCTGTAAAATATTTATCCATGGAGAAATCTCTCATTTTGGTTTATTTTTGTATATGAAAGAGCAGTTTCCGCTCATTAAAGGGACAGTCTAGTCAAAATTAAACTTTCATGATTCAGATAGAGCATGCAATTGTAAACAACTTTCCAATTTACTTTTATCATCAAATTTGCTTTGTTCCCTTGGTGGTATTTTTGAAAAGCTAAACCTAGGTATGCTCAAACTGATTTCTAATCCGTTGAAAACCGCCTCCTAGCTCAGAGCATTTTGAAAGTTTTTCACAGTTAGACAGTACTAGTTCATGTGTGTTATACAGATAACATTGTGCTCACTCCGGTGGAGTTATTTAGGAGTCTGCACTGATTGGTTAAACTGCATGTCTGTCAAAAGCACTGAGATAAGGGGCAGTCCGCACAGGATTAGATACAAGGTAATCACAGAGGTAAAAAGTATATAAATATAAACGTGTTGGTTATGCAAAACTGGGTAATGGATAATAAAGGGATTATCTATCTTTTTAAACAATACAAATTCTGGTGTAGACTGTCCCTTTAAAATTAATACCTATTCAAACAGACATCCCTATCTGATATCTCTATATATGCACATGAATCCTTCTCTTATTTATCACAGGCCAATTGAAAATCAAATTTTTATTATCTTTAACCCCCCCCCCCCCACACGCCTCAATATATGATTTCCTAGGATGTCTCTTGTTTATGTAGATTTTCTGCAGCCAATATTGCAATATTGAAAATGTCAGTATAGATAGCAGTTTAAATAGGCAAAATTTGGTATTTTATAAGACAAAACAAAAGGTAAAGAAGCTAAACAATTTAAAACACTAGCTGGTAAAATGGCTCATTGAAAACACATTAAAGGGGATTAGATATTATAGCAACGCTGTCCCTTTAAAAGCATTATTGAAAAACTGCTGTCACATAGTGCTCCAGACACACACATGCTTCTCAGTCT
>NC_069510.1:30622416-30674916 GCF_027579735.1 Bombina bombina | reverse complement strand
AATCAGGGACAGTTATAAATAGGTCACTAGAGTGTGCAGCCAATGGCTGTGTGGGATATAACCGTGTTCTGCACTTCCATTTGTAACAGGAACTAAAAAGCTCACAATGTCAGAATATACGGTAATTACAAGAAAAGAGGACAAATTAAATAATGAAAAAGTGTATTGCAGACTTGTTTTTATATACACGATTTATCATTTTATTACTATGTCAAAGTGTTTAATGTCCCTTTAAGTGCAGAGGAGGGATGGCGCAATAAGCTCCAAAAGCATCACCCATGTAAGCATGTGGCCATCATCTGCACTAAATGTTGTGTACATTGTCATCTATACTTAAAGGGACATTAAACACTTTGAGATGGTAACATAAACTGATAAATCTTATATATAAAAAAAAAGTCTGCAATATACTTTATTTATTTTGTCTCCTTTTCCTGTAATTCCATTCTAAAGTTGTGAGCTTTTCAGTTCCTGTTAGAAATAGAAGTGCAGAACACGGTTATATTCCACACAGCCATTGGCTGCACACTCTAATGATTTATTTAACGGTCCCTGATTGGCCACAGCAGAGAAGGTAACCTTAGTTACAAAATAGCAGCTCCCATTGTTTTATAGACACTTAAACTTTACACTTATTTTGTCAATATCTAAACAGCTAATAAAACGTTAAAAAAATACATCTACATGTTATTCTCAGACTAATATTTTGTTTTAATGCATCATTCTATTTAGCAATTAGTAAGTGTTTAATGTCCCTTTAAAGGAGTTAAACTACTTATCACACTGGCATAACAATCTCTGCACTAGCATAGCAAGCCACCTTTAAAGAGATTCACAATTATCATGTATGTTAATGTGTAGGAAGTGCACAAATGATATTGTATGTCATCTTAAATGTAAACAGCTTTTAACTGCTATTTATTCAGGCAATAAAAAACATCATAGGATTAGGAAAAGTGGTAGGATTTGTAGCATTTAAGCCAAGTGTAGAATTATACACTAAGAGTTATATATAGAGAAAATTGAACAATTACACTTTATTAAACATATATGCGAGACAAACATTACCATAAGTGTTGTGTGGCAAATAGCTAAATGGAATGGGTATATTCACTTCCAAAATCCAATTGATTAAAGACTATTGTACCACAGTTCACCTATTATTAAAAAGGAGGATGATACTAATGGCTGGTAGAACAATGGGAATGGTCACTTCCAAAATTCTAAGACTCAATAGCCATGTATATGCAGCATCTCACTATTAAAATATAATATAAATTAGGGCTAGTGGGCCTGGTAAGCATATGTCCAATCTAAATTTCAAATGAGGATGAAGCTTATAGGCTGATATTCAAAGAGAATTTGCAAATAAATTATAAATTTGCACCAGTATTCACACTGACTGCAAAGTGAGCTAATCTGCCCAGGGGAATTCTCCCATCCATGTGCAATTCTACAAAAACAGCCAGTGACTAGCTTACATCCCTACAAGAATAAACAGTATACTAGTATTTGTGTACTTGGTGTATTTATACAACCAAATTGTATCGATATCACTCTTAGTGGTAGAGCTGTCTCACACTTACAATGTCTACATAAGATATTATATTAGAGCACACCTTGATATAAGGTATCTATTTAGGTAGCTAGATTGTAATGTGGGTCATAGTCCCTTGGTTATGGGTTCAACATACTATCGAATGATATGTATCCAATAGACATTCAATATTGCAAAAGGGAATAAAAGTTATTTTAGAGAATTCCCCTGGGCAGATTAGCTCACTTTGCAGTCAGTGTGAATACTGGTGCAAATTTATAACTTATATGCAAAATTCTCTTTGAATATCAGCCTATAAGCTTCATCCTCATTTGAAATTTAGATTGGACATATGCTTACCAGGCCCACTAGCCCTAATTTATATTATATTTTAATAGTGAGATGCTACATATACATGGCTATTGAGTCTTAGAATTTTGGAAGTGACCATTCCCATTGTTCTACCAGCCATTAGTATCATCCTCCTTTTTAATAATAGGTGAACTGTGGTACAATAGTCTTTAATCAATTGGATTTTGGAAGTGAATATACCCATTCCATTTAGCTATTTGCCACACAACACTTATGGTAATGTTTGTCTCGCATATATGTTTAATAAAGTGTAATTGTTCAATTTTCTCTATAAATAAAAAACATCAGCATGTTTAACCTTTTAAAGCCGTTATATTCCGTAATAATTAGACTGGGCTTTAAAGCCGTTATGACGGAACAGAACGCCATAGCTAATGTCTGTCCTGAAGCCTTCTGTGCTGTCAGGATTTGATCGCGGTCTGGGGGGCGTTCCTAGGGTTGTAGGGACGCCCCCCAGACGCGATCCATGGTTTCAATTTGTCTACATCGGAACAGTTGTTCCGATGTAGGCACTTTAGCCCTGACACAAAAGAGTTAAATTGATGGATGATAGAAAGGTGTTGAGTACAACGCTCCTTTAATAAGGGTTTAAAGGGAGACTGAACCCAAATTTGTTATTTTGTGATTCAGATAGGCAATTTTAATCAACTTTCCAATAAAATGGACCGGCTTCTAAACTTACATTCTTGCTTTTCAAATAAAGATACCAAGACAATGAAGAAAATTTGATAATAGGAGTAAATTAGAAAGTTGCTTAAAATTGCATTCTCCATTGTAATCACTAAAGAAAAAATGTGGGTTCAGCGTCCCTTTAATGTCTCATGAATTATTTCATTTAAAGTTCTGAATTTTAATGTATCTGGTTGCTTCATATTTATAATAAAATAAATGAGCCACAAAGGTAAAATTCAAATATAACACATTTGCTAGAAGTACAAAAAAAAATATTATTCTCATGTTGTATGTAAAAATATTATTAATAATGTGATATAGTAACATTATCCACTTGTTACTTTTGTGGCATTTTCTCATATATATTTTATACCATGTGTAAATACTACTACTGCTCTAGTTATGAATAATTTAGAGGAAATGACAAAAGTGAATCACTTTATTTGGCTATGAAGTAAGACTCATATTCATCACTCCTGGGTCTCTTCCTTGGGGATATATAGGAAGTATATTGACCTCAAAGGGTCTCTTAAATAAAAGCATTACCCAGACAAATAGAGGTAAGGGGCACTAAGGACCTCAAAATGTTTTGTAGGAACCCCACAAGAAATAATGAGAACCCCATAATCCTCCCCTATATATTCACAGGACAAACCATGACTCACCCTGCTTCTTGAAAATATACTGTTTGTCTAAATGTTTGGCAGGTTGATTATGCTGTCTGATTCAGTAGGTAGGTATTCAGCTAATCTTCCCTGTTAAATGTCAGCTGGTGCAGAGCAGCCAATCAGATTTATCTTTCCATTAAATAAGTCTGATTGAGAATGTTCACACTGCAGGTGTGTTATTTAGCTGCATCCTAGATCTTAAAGGGACATGATACTCAAAATTAAACTTAATGCAATTGTTATAAACAAAAACACAACAGTTCACATCTATAATTAAATTTGCATTGTACTCTGTATCTTTTATGGAAAAGTAAAGCTATAAGTAGTAAACCTATAAGTAAGTAGTTTGCACTTGCCATTCACACTTTATGGCAACAGTGCATAACATTGCTACACACATTATTGCAAACACTGCTGCCATAGACTGCTAAAAGCATGTGCACACTCCTGAGTGACTATGAGCTAACCAGCCTAGGTTTACCCTTCAGCAAAGGATACCATGAAAACTAAGCAAATTTGGTAATAGAAGTGAACTGCATTTTTTTTATTACATTTTTTACTCAGTCTTGGATATACTGAAATGCTGCTGGTTTGTGCCAGCAGTCATTGCTCTGGACCACTGATTTTCAAACCTGTCCTCAGACCTCCCTAACAGGCCAGATTTTTAGGATATCTGAACTAGAGCACAGGTGAAACAATCAGCTGATTAGTAAACATTTTATGAGTTTTGCGTTAGAGGCTAACAAGCACTTTTCTCTCACCGCTCACTTACCTACAGCGCTGGTATTACGAGTTTTTACAAACCCGGCGTTAAAAGACAAAAAGTGAGCGTTGAGCAAAATTTTGCTCCAAATCTCACTTCAATACCAGCGCTGCTTAAGTCATCGGTGAGCTGGTCGTACGTGCTTGTGCACGATTTCCCCATAGGAATCAACGGGGAGAGCTGGCTGAAAAAAGTCTAACACCTGCCATAAAGCAGCGTAAAACTCAGTAACGCAGCCCCATTGATTCCTATGGGGAAATAAAATTTATGTTTACACCTAACAGCCTAACATGAACCCCGAGTCTAAACACCCCTAATCTTACACTTATTAACCCCTAATATGCCGCCCCCAACATCGCCGACACCTACATTATATTTATTAACCCCTAATCTGCCGCTCCGGACACCGCCGCCACCTACATTATACTTATGAACCCCTAATCTGCTGCCCCCAACATCGCCGACACCTACATTATATTTATTAACCCCTAATCTGCCTCCCCCAATGTCATCACCACATACCTACACTTATTAACCCCTAATCTGCCGCCCCAACATCACTGCCACTATAATAAACATATTAACCCCTAAACCGCCACACTCCCGCCTCGCAAATATTAGTTAATTATTAACCCCTAATCCGCCGTCCCTAACATAACTGCCACCTACCTACATTTATTAACCCCTAATCTGCCGCCCCCAACGTCTCCGCCACTATATTAAATGTATTAACCCCTAAACCTAAGTCTAACCCTAACCCCCCCTAACTTAAATATAATTTAAATAAATCTAAAGAAAATTCCTATCTTTAACTAAATAATTCCTATTTAAAACTAAATACTTACCTATTAAATAAACCCTAAGCTAGCTACAATATAACTAATAGTTACATTGTATCTAGCTTAGGGTTTATTTTTCTTTTACAGGAAAGTTTGTATTTATTTTAACTAGGTAGAATAGTTATTAAATAGTAATTAACTATTTAATAACTACCTAGCTAAAATAAATACAAAAGTATCTTGTTTTTTATTTTCTGTAATTTAGTGGGGGTTTATTTGTACTTTAGCTAATTTAATTTAATTTATTTAATTGTTGTTAATTTGGTTAATTTATTTAATTATAGTGTAGTGTTAGGTGTTAGTGTAACTTAAGTTAGGTTTTATTTTACAGGTACTTTTGTATTTATTTTAGCTAGGTAGGCTATTTAATAATTATTCTACCTAGTTAAAATAAATACAAACTTGCCTGTAAAAGAAAAATAAACCCTAAGATAGATACAATGTAATTTTTAGTTATATTGTAGCTAGCTTAGGGTTTATTTTATAGGTAAGTATTTAGTTTTAAATAGGAATTATTTAGGTAATGCTAGGAATTTTTAGTTAGGTTTAATTAAAATATATTTCAATTAGGGTGTGTTAGGATTAGATTTAGGTTTAGGGGTTAATACATTTAGTATAGTGGCGGCGACGTTGGGGGCAGCAGATTAGGGGTTAATAAATGTAGGTAGGTGGCGGCGATGTTAGGGACGGCAGATTAGGGGTTAATAATATTTAACTAGTGTTTGCGAGGCGGGAGTGTGGCGGTTTAGGGTTTAATATGTTTATTATAGTGGTGGCGACAGGGGCAGCAGATTAGGGGTTAATAAGTGTAGGTAGGTTGCGGCGATATTGGGGGCGGCAGATTAGGGGTTAATAAATATAATGTAGGTGGCAGCGATGTTGGGGGCAGCAGATTAGGGGTTCATAAATATAATGTAGGTGGCGGCGGTGTCCGGAGCGGCAGATTAGGGGTTAAAAAATGTTATTTTAGTGTTTGCGATGCGGGAAGGCCTCGGTTTAGGGGTTAATAGGTAGTTTATGGGTGTTAGTGTACTTTTTAGCACTTTAGTTATGAGTTTTATGCTACGGCGTTGTACCATAAAACTCTTAACTACTAACTTTTAAATGTGTTAGGACTCTTGATGGGGTAGGGTGTACCGCTCACGTTTTGGCCTCCCAGGACAAACTCGTAATACCGGCGCTATGGAAGACCCATAGAAAAAAGACTTTACGAAGTTTACGTAAGTCGGTTTGCACTAAGGCCAAAGAAGTGTGCGGTGACCCTAAACCTTCAAGACTCGTAATACCAGCAGGCGTAAAAAAGCAGCATTAGGACCTATTAACGCTGCTTTTTTACCCTAACGCACAACTCGTAATCTAGCCGATGGTTATTTAATCTGCTCTCCTTCAAGGGAATCCTGAAAATCTGACCTGTTGGGGGCATGTGAGGACCGCCGTTGAGAAACAATGCTCTAGACCAGTTATTCCCAACACCAGCAACCAGGGAAAACAAACAGATCAGTACCATGCTTCAGCTCAGTTAGTTAAAATGAGGGCTTTGTGTATTTGATTCTGTTCATATACATATTGTCTAAATCAGCTTGTTCCTTGCTGTTCTGTTTGGTGACTGCTACTAAAAAACACTGTTATGGGAAAATACTTAAAGGGACACTGAACCCAAAGTTTTTCTTTCGTGATTCAGATAGAGCATGACATTTTAAGCAACTTTCTAATTTACTCCTATTATCAAATTTTCTTCATTCTCTTTGCATCTTTATTTGAAATGCAAGAATGTAAGTTTAGATGCCGGCCCATTTTTGGTGAACAACCTGGGTTGTTCTCGCTGATTAGTGGATAAATTAAACCACCAATAAAAAAAGTGCTGTCCAGAGTCCTGAACTCAAAAAAAAAGTTTAGATGCCTTCTTTTTCAAATAATGATAGCAAGAGAAGGAAAGAAAATTGATAATAGGAGTAAATTAGAAAGTTGCTTAAAATTGCATGCTCTATCTAAATCACAAAAGAAAAAAAATGGGTTTCATGTCCCTTTAAAGGGACATTGTAGAAATAAAATATTCAATTTCTTTAAAACATTTTATTTTGCAAATTAATTTAATCTTCTCTCTTTCTATCACTCGGTTTTATACCATTCAATAGCAATCCAGCATTGCCCTTGTCAGCTGATTCTTGTATTAGACAATTTGTATGTAAGCTTCACTTTTGTTCTTAAAAATTCTGAACTCATTTTTAAAAATGTGCTGCTGGCTTGTAAAGACAAAATTAAACTTTTATGAGTCAGATAGGGCACGCGATTTTAAACAACTTTCCAATTTACTTTTATAATCAAATTTGCTTTGTTCTCTTGGTATTCTTTGTTGAAGGCTAAACCTAGGTGGGATCATATGCTTATTTATAAGGCCGACTCTTACCACAGTGCATTTTATTAGCTTTTCACAGCTAGACAGTGCTAGTGCATGTGTGCCATATAGATAACATTGTGCTCACTCACGTGGAGTTATTTATTAGTCAGCACTGTTTGGCTGAAATGCAAGTTTGTATAAAGAACTGAAATAAGGGGGCAGTCTGCAGAGGCTTAGATACAAGTAGTCACAGAGGTAAAAAGCAACATACAGTGTTGGTTATGCAAAACTTGGGCTGATCCAAATGACGCAATGAATTAATCAAGAACAAAACTAAAGAGTTTTTTTTCTATGTTTAACAATACATTCAAAACAAATTGCTTGTGCAGATGTATAATACTTACGTATGCCTCTCCTGATTGGCTTACTAGCTGTTATACCTCAGTGCACAACTATTTTTTTACTAAGGGCAATCGTGAAAATAAAAGTTTTCAAGATGTAATCACATACTTATTTTACACAAAATATAATTTCAGAAGAGCGCCGTAGGCTTAAAGGGATACTAAGCCAATTTTTTTCTTTCGTGATTCAGATAGAGTAGCAATTTTAAGCAAATGTCTAATTTACTCCTATTATAAATTTTTCTTCATTCTCTTGCTATCTTTATTTTAAAAGCAAGAATTTTAGCTTAGGAGCCGGCCCATTTTTGGTTCAGCACCTGGGTAGCGTTTGCTGATTGGTGGCTAAATGTAGCGCTACAAATAGCACAAAGAAACGGAGCACCAACCAGGAATTTTAAAATCTTCAATACTTTATTAGGACTTCATTTAAAATCCAGGAAACACAAGCAAGTGTAAAGGAGGTCAGCAAGACACAGCTGACGCGTTTCAGCTTAGAGCCATAATTGAAGCTGATGACAGTAAAATTCTAAAACTGCCTTTTAAAGCTACAAACTGACTCCTATTGGACAAAATTTAATTGACACTTTATTACCTACAAAATTGAAATAGCTTTAAAGCAACAGTATCTAGACTCATGTGAAGTTAGCTTTAATATCATAAGTGCCTAATGCAAATTGCAGTTAAAGGGACACTGAACCCAAATTTTTTCTTTTGTGATTCATACAGAGCAAGTAATTTTAAGCAACTTTCTAATTTACTCCAAGGGGGGTAGTTATCAAGCCGTCAACCTCAAATACGCTGGAATTCCACAGCGTATTTGTGGCAAGGCTGATTCGCCTTAGTTATCAAAGGCTAGAGACCGGCAAAAGTAGAATTTAGTGACGTAAGCTTCGATCCGCCGGACTCAGTCTGACACAGATCGATTCTTACGTCACTCCAGATGTTCCGCACACCAGTGCGGCACAATCTGACTACTTTTGCTAGTTATCAAAAAACTAGCAGGTACGCTCGGCACTTTTCTGGCCCAGCGTACCTGGTTTTCAAACCGCCACCCTGGAGGTGGCGGATCCCATAGGAATCAATGGGAGTCTGACCATAGCGAAAGTTCATGTTCGCTGCTGCCCGACATCCCATTGATTACTATGGGAAATGTGTACACCTAACACCCTAACATGTACCCCGAGTCTAAACACCCCTAATCTGCCGCCCCCTACACCGCCGCAACTAAATAAATTTAATACCCCCTAAACCGCCGCTCCCGGAGCCCACCGCCACTCTAATAAACTTATTACCCCCTAAACCGCCGCTCCCGGAGCCCACCGCAAGCTATAATAAACATGTTAACCCCTAAACCGCCGCTCCCTGACCCCGCCGCAACTATAATATATGTATTAACCCCTAAACCGCCGCTCCCAGACCCCGCCGCCACCTACATGATACCTATTAACCCCTATCCTGCCCCCCCTACACCGTCGCCACCTATAATAAAGTTATTAACCCCTATCCTGCCCCCCCTACACCGCCGCCACTGTAATAAATTTATTAACCCCTAAACCTAAGTCTAACACTAACCCTAACACCCCCCTAACTTAAATATTAATTAAATAAATCTAAATAATATTTCTATTATTAACTAAATGAATCCTATTTAAAACTAAATACTTACCTTTAAAACAAACCCTAATATAGCTACAATATAATTAATAATTACATTGTAGCTATCTTAGGATTTATTTTTATTTTACAGGCAAATTTCAATTTATTTTAACTAGGTACAATAGCTATTAAATAGTTATTAACTATTTAATAGCTACCTAGCTAAAATAAAGAGAAATTTACCTGTAAAATAAATCCTAACCTAAGTTACAATTACACCTAACACTACACTATACTTTAATAAATGAATCCTATTTAAAACTAAATACTTACCTGTAAAATAAACCGTAAGATAGCTACAATGTAATTATTACATTGTAGCTATTTTAGGATTTAAATTTATTTTACAGGTAACTTTGTATTTATTTTAGCTAGTTAGAATAGTTATTAAATAGTTATTAACTATTTAATAACTACCTAGCTAAAAGAAATACAAAATTACCTGTAAAATAAATCCTAACCTAAGTTACAATTAAACCTAACACTACACTATCATTAAATTAATTAAATAAATTACCTACAAATAACTACAATTAAATACAATTACATAAACTAACTAAAGTACAAAAAATAAAAAAAGCTAAGTTACAAAAAATAAAAAAATAAGTTACAAACATTTAAAAAATATTACAACAATTTTAAGCTAATTACACCTAATCTAAGCCCCCTAATAAAATAACAAAGCCCCCCAAAATAAAAAAATGCCCTACCCTATTCTAAATTAAAAAGTTCAAAGCTCTTTTACCTTACCAGCCCTTAAAAGGGCCTTTTGCGGGGCATGCCCCAAAGAAAACAGCTCTTTTGCCTGTAAAAGAAAAATACAACCCCCCCAACGTTAAAACCCACCACCCACATACCCCTAATCTAACCCAAACCCCCCTTCAATAAACCTAACACTACCCCTCTGAAGATCATCCTACCTTGAGTCGTCTTCACTCAGCCGAGCCACCGAAGAGGAGATCCGGAGCGGCAGAAGTGATCCTCCAAGGGGCGCTGAAGAAGTCTTCCATCCGATGAAGTGATCCTCCAAGGGGCGCTGAAGAAGTCTTCCATCTGGGCGATGTCATCTTCCAAGCGGCGCTGAAGAAGTCTTCCATCCGGGCGATGTCATCTTCCAAGCGGCGCTGAAGAAGTCTTCCATCCGGGCGATGTCATCTTCCAAGCGGGGTCTTCAATCTTCTTTCTTCAGGATCCATCTTCATCCCGCCGACGCGGAACACGGAATTGAAGGGACGCCATCTTGGATGACGTCCCTTAAAGGAGCCTTCATTCGTCGTTAGTCCGTCGGGGAAGAAGGATGTTCCGCGTCGGCAGGATGAAGATGGATCCTGAAGAAAGAAGATTGAAGACCCCGCTTGGAAGATGACATCGCCCGGATGGAAGACTTCTTCAGCGCCGCTTGGAAGATGACATCGCCCGGATGGAAGACTTCTTCAGCGCCGCTTGGAAGATGACATCGCCCGGATGGAAGACTTCTTCAGCGCCCCTTGGAGGATCACTTCATCGGATGGAAGACTTCTTCAGCACCCCTTGGAGGATCACTTCTGCCGCTCCGGATCTCCTCTTCGGTGGCTCGGCTGAGTGAAGACGACTCAAGGTAGGATGATCTTCAGGGGGGTAGTGTTAGGTTTATTGAAGGGGGGTTTGGGTTAGATTAGGGGTATGTGGGTGGTGGGTTTTAACGTTGGGGGGGGGTTGTATTTTTCTTTTACAGGCAAAAGAGCTGTTTTCTTTGGGGCATGCCCCGCAAAAGGCCCTTTTAAGGGCTGGTAAGGTAAAAGAGCTTTGAACTTTAATATAGAATAGGGTAGGGCATTTTTTTATTTTGGGGGGCTTTGTTATTTTATTAGGGGGCTTAGATTAGGTGTAATTAGCTTAAAATTGTTGTAATATTTTTTTAAATGTTTGTAACTTATTTTTTTTTTTTTTGTAACTTAGCTATTTTATTTTTTGTACTTTAGTTAGTTTATGTAATTGTATTTAATTGTAGTTATTTGTAGGTAATTTATTTCATTAATTTAATGATAGTGTAGTGTTAGGTTTAATTGTAACTTAGGTTAGCATTTATTTTACAGGTACTTTTGTATTTCTTTTAGCTAGGTAGTTATTAAATAGTTAATAACTATTTAATAACTATTCTAACTAGCTAAAATAAATACAAAGTTACCTGTAAAATAAATTTAAATCCTAAAATAGCTACAATGTAATTATTAATTACATTGTAGCTATCTTAGGGTTTATTTTACAGGTAAGTATTTAGTTTTAAATAGGATTCATTTATTAAAGTATAGTGTAGTGTTAGGTGTAATTGTAACTTAGGTTAGGATTTATTTTACAGGTAAATTTCTCTTTATTTTAGCTAGGTAGCTATTAAATAGTTAATAACTATTTAATAGCTATTGTACCTAGTTAAAATAAATTGAAATTTGCCTGTAAAATAAAAATAAATCCTAAGATAGCTACAATGTAATTATTATTTATATTGTAGCTATATAGGGTTTATTTTAAAGGTAAGTATTTAGTTTTAAATATGATTCATTTAGTTAATAATAGAAATATTATTTAGATTTATTTAATTAATATTTAAGTTAGGGGGGTGTTAGGGTTAGTGTTAGACTTAGGTTTAGGGGTTAATAAATTTATTACAGTGGCGGCGGTGTAGGGGGGGGCAGGATAGGGGTTAATAAATTTATTATAGGTGGCGACAGTGTAGGGGGGCAGGATAGGGGTTAATAAATTTATTATAGGTGGCAACAGTGTAGGGGGGGGCAGATTAGGGGTTAATAAGTTTAATATAGGTTGCGGCGGGGTCCGGGAGCGGCGGTTTAGGGGTTAAACTATTTATTTAGTTGCGGCGGGGTCCAGGATCAGCAGGATAGGGGTTAATAACTTTATTATAGAGGGCGGCGTTATAGGGGGGGCAGGATAGGGGTTACTAGGTATAATGTAGGTGGCGGTGGTGTCCGGAAGCGGCGGTTTAGGGGTTAATACATTTATAAGAGTTGCGGCGGGGTCTAGGAGCGGTGGTTTAGGGGTTAATACATTTATAAGAGTTGCGGCGGGGTCTAGGAGCGGCAGTTTAGGGGTTAATACATTTATAAGAGTTGCGGCGGGGTCTAGGAGCGGCAGTTTAGGGGTTAGTAACTTTATTTAGTTGCGGGAGGCTCCGGGGGCACCGGTATAGGGGGTAGAACAGTATAGTATAGTGTGAGTGCTTAGTGACAGGGGTATCAATAAAGCTGTGAAAAAGCCGAAGAGCAGCGAGATCGGATGAGTGATAACTCTCACAGTCCGCTGCTCATCGCCCCGTACTTGGTGCGCGGCTTTTTGACAGATTTATTGATAACTTAGGCGAACTTTTGCAGGTCCGCGGCGGCGATGTGAGGCGAGCTTAGGCGGGCGTATTGAACCGGTGAAGGCAGGTAAAGTAGACGCGTTGATAACTAGAGGCCCTATTATCAATTTTTCTTTGTTCTCTTGCTTTCTTTATTTGAAAAAGAAGGCATCTAAGCTAAGGAGCCAGCAAATTTGTGGTTCAGAACCATGGACAGCACTTGTTTATTGGTGCTGTCCAATCAGCAAGGACAACCCAGGTTGTTCACCAAAAATGAGCCGGCATCTAAACTTAAATTCTTGCCTTTAAAATAAAGATACCAAGAGAATGATAAAATTTGATCATAGGAGTAAATTAGAAAGTTGCTTAAAATTGCATGCTCTATCTGAATCATGAAAGAAAAAAATTGGGTACAGTGTCCCTTTAATCAGAGATAATGGAACACAACATTTAGATATATACATACTATTCTCTATATGGCACCAATAGTTCATTTATACTATATCAAATGCAGAACTACAATCATTGTATCAAAGGGGGGACATCATTCAGATGATATAAGTACACAGTCAGTTAATACAAGTATAATATGTATACAGGACATCATAGCAAAACCAAACATCACATAATAAATATAAAGCTAGATGATATAAGTACACAGTCAGTTAATACAAGTATAATATGTATACAGGACATCATAGCAAAATCAAACATCACATAATAAATATAAAGCTAGACAGATCCAAGCAAAAAAATGTATTTATGCACACCAAAGTGGTAAAGGATCACAGAAATAGCAATATGTAAAGATATATAAATTATATGTATATACTGTCTATACATTAAACAGATTCTCGTGTGCCAGATACTAAGTGCGTGCTGTTTAAGGAGAAGGTTAAAGTACATAAGTAGTGATTAATTGATAATATAGGTATTCTGTCTATACTCTAAACAGATTCTCGCATGCCAAATATAGTGCATGCTATAGAGCAGAAGAATTATGTACATAAGTATTGAAATATGGGCAGACCAATATCTCAACTGGGTTGCATCAAAATAAACCAAAATAAGTGTATAATGGGGATACCTCTGAATGTATTATCAATAATTAAGGTTCAAGCAGCTAATCATGGTATCAGACCAGAAACTATTGCCAAAAATTAATCAGGTCATAGTCTGAATTCAGCCTCTCAGGACATCTGGTTTTCAATTTGAAAATCCAGAAGATTTCTTGTTTTGCCTATAGTTTCTCTCTGTCTCCTCCTCTGTGTGGGGGCATGATTGTTTCTATACAGGACTATCTGAAAGAATCAGCACTCTTATTATGTATTTGGGTAAAGTTCTGTACCAATGGGATGCTAGCTGTACCATTCCTAATGCTGGAGAGGTGTTGCCTGACCCTGGATCTCACCTCACGGGTGGTGCATTCTATGCATGTTATCAAATAGATAACGTAGGTAGATCTGCAATTAAGACGTGATCGCTTTTGGTACGTTTTCCCTGTAACTGAAGATCTAAACCACTGTCCTGTTTCTACATTCTCACAGGCTACACATACTATTATGACATTTGTACATGCCAATCGAGGTTAACCATGATGACTCCTTCTGTTTCTTGGATGGAAGTTTAGTAGGGGCAATCATATTCCCTATGGTCTTATTTCGTTTGCAGGCAAATTTACAACTTTTCAAAAATAGATTTGCCAGTCCATCATCAACTTTTAGGATCGAAAAATTATGTTTTATTATATCACAAATCTGGTTATACTGCTCAGAGTAGTCAGTAATAAACAAAAGGTTTTCTCCCTTAAATTGCTAAATTTTGGGCTGGCAGATCTTTAGGACTGAGCAAGTCATTACGGTTTAATTTCTCTACTGTTCTAACAGTTGAATGC
This sequence comes from Bombina bombina, assembly GCF_027579735.1. Taxonomy (NCBI): domain Eukaryota; kingdom Metazoa; phylum Chordata; class Amphibia; order Anura; family Bombinatoridae; genus Bombina; species Bombina bombina. The sequence continues at coordinate 30,660,442 of NC_069510.1, read as the reverse complement.
TTCATATCTTTCTGATAACCTCTTTCCTCTAGTCTCTTTGACAGGTTTAAAGACTCCTGATGAAATTTGACATAATCTAAACAGTTACGCCTAAGGCGAATAAACTGCCCTTTAGCTATACCCTTAAACATACTCTTTGGATGGCATCTATAGGCGTGCAGAAGGGTATTGCCAGAAATGGGTTTTCTGTAGACAGTTGTGGAGACTTTCTCACCACATACACCAATCAGCGTTAGATCTAAGTAGTTAATACTACTGGGATCCCATTCAAAAGTAAAACTGATCCCAAGATCATTGGTATTCAAATACTGGACAAATTTTAGCAACTCTGACTGATCACACTTCCAAATAAATAAAAGATTATCTATAAATCTTTTATATACAACTATTTCTGAGCCTAAGGGGTTTCTACCTTCAAAAATGTGTTCCTGCTCCCACCACCCCATGAAGAGGTTAGCATAGGATGGGGCAAATTTGTCCCCCAACGCAGTTCCACAGACCTAGAGGTAGAAAAAAACCCAGAACTCGAAGTGGTTGTGTCGCAGTAAGAAGTCAGTTACCCTCAACACAGTCACAGAACTCAAGAGTGTTATCATGATATTTCCTCAAGTAAAAAGCTATTGTCAAGAGGCCCTTTTCATGGGGAATTGAGGAATAAAGGGCTTTGACATCCACTGTCAGCCATTTATATTCCAAATTCCATTCAATATTAGATACTATGATGAGAATGTTTTTAGAATCTCTAACATGGCTCCATAGGTTAATCACCATAGGCTGTAAGATTAAACCGAGCCACTCTGAGAGATGTTCAAGTAGGGAACCTATGCCGCTGACAATAGGCCTCCCTACTACATTATCAAGGGATTTATGCACCTTGGGGAGGTGATTAAACAGGGGTATTATGGGGTGGGTGACCAACAGGTATTCGCTTGTTTCTTTGTCGATGAAACCTTGATCAAGTCCATCATCTACCAGATCCCTCAGATTTTTACTGAACAATCTTGTTGGATATGTATTCAAAACCCTATATTCTTGTGGGTTTGTGAGCTGTCTCAGTGCTTCATCTTCACGTTTTCTTCTGTCCATCACCACCACCGACCCTCCCCCCCCACCTTGTCATGGATCACCAATTGGGGATTGGAAATTAACTTAACTAAAGCATTCCTTTCTTTTTTTGGTGAGGTTTTTCTGTACCTTCTTCTGCTGGTAGAATAAATTGGTCAGATCGCTTTCCACTCTCCTTGGAAACTTCTTAATTATGGGACCCCTGCTCTGGATAGGATAAAAGTTAGAGGGGCACTTCAGTTTGGGTGTGTGAAACTGACCAAAAACTTGTTCTCCCGTTTCTTCCCCATTCAATGATTCCAATACAGAGAGACCACAGAGATCCTGGAAATCCAATGTTTCCAAATTCAATCTATTATTAATCTCAGGATTTAACATCCTCTCTGTAGATTCTGTGTTAGAGACATCAAGGGCTCCAGAAAAATGTTTTTTAAGTGTGATCTTTCTGATAAACTTGTTCACATCCAAGAGAGTGTTGAACAGATTAAACAAATTAGTGGGTACAAAACCCAAACCCAAGCTCAAAACTTTCTGTTCTGTAACACTCAATGGGTATGTTGACAAGTTGATAATGCTATTCACTGATAGCGTGTCTGTCTTGGGTTTGTCCTCAGGGGATACCCCCCTTTTAAGGCTCCTCTTATACCTTGCCCCCCATCTGGTTTTGGGGGGGAAGGGAAAAAAACTGGTTGAGTTCTAAACGTTCTGAGGTGCTAGGAATTTCTGTATAGTGTGGAGGTTCAGCAAACTGTGGTACATATCTCGAGGTGGGGGCTGGATTCTTTAGGATGGATACACGGGCAGTTGGGCTGTCTTTGGGTCTAACAGCTTGCTGTACCTGACTGGTAATGGGAGTTTTTTGGGAAGGTGGTCTTGACTGTACACAAATGGTGTCATCATCACCTGACGCTGAACTTTCCTCTAAGGAATCAGTCTCACTGTTGGAGAACTGTTTTCTCCTATTATGTCTGCCTCTTCCCCTTTGTCTACTCCTGTTACTCCTGCCTCTCCCCTCAAAGCCTTGTATTTGATTAAATTCCTTCCTTTTCTGTTCCATATATAGACCATGTTATTGGTGTAGTCTAACTGGTCTCGTATATACTTATTATGTTTTATCTCCAGAAGAAGCATTTTGGCTTCAGAGACAGCATCCTGCAAAAGCTTGTCAAACCAAGGATATTCAGCATTTTCACATCTTTTATTGAATTTATCCTGAACTAAAACACTTTTGGCTGAAATTTTCTGTATTTGTGTAATTTTATATTCTATAAACAATTTCATCAGTTTATATGAACAATCAGATAAAGTGTTATTCCATAAATTAATAAATATTTTATCTTCCGTGGTAAAAGTGGGAAATTTATTTAATCTTAGACCTCTGGGTATTAGATTTAATTTTAAATAGTTCTCCAGAGTCCAGACATCCCACTTTAACTTGTTATCTTTAATGATGAAATGCTCCATTTCTTCAAACAGAGCTGACAGTGTATACTTTGTTCTGTCCAAAGTGAAGACTGTGTCAACATCCTGATTTAGATTGTCCCTCTCTTGGACATTGCTTAAAGAAAAAAGTTACTACTGGGTCTGGTAACTGTATCAACTTGAGTTTCCATAATTCCTTTGGGACCCTTATCCCTTTTCATATAAACCTTAACGTTTGCACTAGGCTTGTGGGTAGGCGTGACCTTGCGCCTTAATAGACAAATACAAACAACGCAAAAATCCCACTTGCAGAGTTGCGTTCATCATATAAGGGTACATAAGATAATGAGTCTCAGTATAGCTGGTCACAACATTGTCCAAAGTCTAATATGTCCATAGAGTATAAATGGAGGACAGAGAAAGCGGCTTACCCCACTTCTGATACAAGACGTCCGGTCCTGGGTGCTGTATGCGGCAGGCTCACTCAGCCCAAACTGCTGTTTTACCAGCACAGAGTGCCCACAGGAACGCCATTAGATACCTCCCTCTCCGTTTGCATCCCAAACAGCAACCTCTTCTGACGTCACCTGGGGTATGTCCAACCAGCTACTCCATGAAAGGACCAACGTCAGGTTGGATCCTTCCCTCAGGCTGCAGAAAGCAATCAAATAGGCAACTTTTTCTGATGTCTAGACTCCTGCTTTTTCAAATAAAGAGAACAAGAGAACAAGGAAACATTTATAATAGGAGTAAATTAGAAAGTTGCTTAAAATTGCTGCTCTATCTGAATCATGAAAGAAAATAATTGGGTTTAGTGTCCCTTTAATGGCCTCCTTGGCTTTTCACTGGCCACTGTGCCCTTCTGTGCATTATGACTCCAAACTAACTTGTGTAAATTTTAGTTAATTTTAACTTAAAAAAACATTAAATATAGTAGAATTGAATAATTGACAAATACATAATAAAAAGACAATGCTATTTGCTTACTTTGAATATCAAACTAGTAGATTTTTTTTCTAGCAAATTTCAAAGTTAATTCCATTTTCCCTCCCCTGTATCATGTAGCAGCTAACAGCCAATAACAAAATGTATGTTTTTTTCTTTTTTTTTTCTTTGCATGTTTTATCGGAATCATTTTTCATTGTAAATTTAAATTCCCTTTAAATGGGCTTTAATCAGTTTCAGAATGTTTATGTTTCAATATACTTTCATTATTTATTTTGTCCCCTTTTCCTGTAATTTAACTCTCAAAATTGTGGGTTTTCCATTTCCTGCAAGAACTGGAATTGTGGACTCCTGAATTAAAGGACTAAATACAGTAGGATTGACTAATTGACAAATACAATATACACTATATACAGTATACACAACATAAAGACAATAGCACTTCCTTTGAATTTAAAATGAACAGTAGAATATTTTCTGGCAGATTTCAAAGTTAAAAAGACAGTCTACTCTGAATTTTAATTGTTTAAAAAGATAGATAATCCCGTTAATACCCATTCCCCAGTTTTGCATAACCAACACAGTTATATTAATACACTTTTTACCTCTGTGAATACCTTGTATCTAAGCCTCAGCAGACTGCCCCCTTAGCTCAGTTCTTTTGACAGACTTGCATTTTAGCCAGTCAGTGCTGACTCATAAATAACTCCATGGGAGTAAGCACAGCATTATCTGTATGGCACACATGAACTAATGCTCTCTAGCTGTAAAAAATGTATCATGCATTGAGATAAGAGGCGGTCTTCAAGGGCTTAGAAATTAGCAAATGAGCCTACCTAGGTTTAGGTATCAACAAAGAATACCAAGAGAACAAAGCAAATTTGTTGATAAAAGGGAATTGGAAAGTTGTTTAAAATGGCCCACCCTATCTGAATCATGAAAGTTTAATTTTGACTAGACTGTCCCTTTAATCCAATTTCCCCTTACCCTGTATCAGGTGACAGCCATCAGCCAATCACAAAATGGATTTACGTATATACTTAGTAATAGCTGAAGCCTCAGATAGTGTGCATATAAAAATAATGTGTACATTTTTATAATTTAAGTATATTTGGAATGTTTTTAAAATTGCATATTCTATCTGAATCATAAAATTTGGAAGCAAACCTGGGTTACAATACGGCAGCTTTATGGACACTAAGGCCCTGATGATCTAAACCTCGCAATTTCAGATGTGTTTTTTCTCACTGAACCTCACAGGGGTTGCACTAGTGGAAATTTCTAAAAAAGGGGCAGTCCTTGTGAGATAGCTCCTATAAAAAGTATTGGAGCTCACTGGAGGGGGCGCACTTTAAAGGGACATAATACTCATATGCTAAATCACTTGAAACTGATGCAGTATAACTGTAAAAAGCTGACAGGAAAATATCACCTGAGCATCTCTATGTAAAAAAGGAAGATTTTTTTACCTCACAATTTCCTCAGCTCAGCAGAGTACGTTCTGTGTAAAAAGTTTTACTCAGCTGCTCCCAGTTGCAGGTAAAAAAAAATAAAAAAATGAAGAAATGAACAGCAGCCAATCAGCATCAACAGTGTTGAGGTCATGAACTCTTACTGTGATCTCATGAGATTTGACTTAACTCTCATGAGATTTCATTATTAACTTCCTTACACTGAATAGGGAAATAACATGAGAGTGCACGAGGCTCAACCCTTCGGCTGTCCCGGGACAGACATACTGATATGCTGCTTAGAAGTCCTTTACAATGGGACGTGGCTACTGAGAAACTTTTGAGGTAAAATATCTTTCTTTTTTACATAGAGATGTTCAGGTAATATTTTCTAGTCAACTTTTTACAGCTATACTGCATCACTTTCAAGTGTTTCAACATTTGGGTATTATGGCCCTTTAACAAATAAATCCTGCAGCCAATATAAATCAGATTACGCTGCTTTCTGCCTATAGCATCTTATATTCGCCTATATTTTCATATGCATGTGTTTGTCTATTAGGGTTATAAGTATTTTGAGTGTTTTGAGAAAATCTCTCCACCTTTATTAGCAAGAAAAAACTGTGAGATCTCTAGTGCGAAAATCTTTACTGAATGACGTTAGGATTAGAGAGACATTTTCATATACGCCCATGGAACACCCATGTTCAGATAATTTGACAAAAAAAACAACAATTATGCTTTGCATTTTGTACTTATAAGTACATATTTATAAGTGTTTTTGCACATCCAATGTACTTAAATTATGATTTACGCTGTGCATATTTAATTCCTACGTAATGTACAGACAAATTTTACATTTTTTGTTTTGTTATATTTTTAAAATACAAATTTTATTTTCCAGATATTCGCATCGCCTCCCCCATATGAAGATGCAGTATTACCCCTTAGCAAGACACCCTGGACTGGCGAGCATTCTAAAATAATCTCTCCAGACCAGAGATCTTTAAATCATTGGTCCATAAATATTTACACTTATTTTTTCAATATTTAAAAAAACTATTTTAATTTTAAAAATCCATCTACTTATTATTCTCATTCTAATCTTTACTTTGAATACATCGTTTTATCTAGCATTTATCTAATGTTTAATGTCCCTTTAAAGGAACGTTAAACACTTTAAAATGGTCATATAAAATGATAAATCGTATACATAGAAAAAACTTTGCAATACACTTTCATTATTTATTTTGTCCCCTCTTCCTGTAATTCCATTCTGAAAGTGTGTGCATTTCAGTTCCTGTTAGAAATAGAAGTGCAGAACACTGTTATATTCCTCACAGCCATTGGCTGCACACTCTAGTGACCTATTTATAACTGTCCCTAATTGGCCACAGCAGAGAAGGTAACCTAAGTTACAACATGGCAGCTCCCATTGTTTTATAGACACTAAAACTTTAGACTTATTTTGTCAATATTAAAACAGCTATTGGAACTTTAAAAAATACATCTACAGTACATGTTATTCTCTGACTAATCTTTTCTTTGAATGTATCATTCTATCAAGCATTTATTTAGTGTTTAATGTCCCTTTAAAAAACAACACTTATTATTGTCATTATTAAACTTGTATATCACACATTAAATACACATGCAAAAACTCCTGTCTACTGAATACTTTGGGCGTTGATAAGGTTTGCCCAGGCATGTTGCTATTTCCATAGCTTAGTGTCCTTGCAATGTCCTTAAACAATATACATTAGCATAAATGTGTTCTGCCCCTACTTACGCATTTCATATTAGTGTCTCATATATTATGAAAATCGCATTGGTCGTTTTTGCGCATCAAGGTTACTGAGAAGTAATATATTCCATCTATTCATTTATTCAAGAGATAAATAATTTGAATGCTAACTGAACTCTGAACTGTTACCTTTTCCCCTGTTAGATAAGATTATTTTTTTTTAGCATTTAACTAATCTTGTCTGTCTTTCAGATAATTATTGTATTAGGATCACAGCGTAGCTAGAACATTTTGGGCCCTGCAAAAGTAAACACTCTTTCCATTGTTTATTAGCGAGTGATGCACATTATTTACAACAGAGGGCAGGTTGTATACATGCATGAAATGCTTAAAGGGATACTAAATTTACTCCTATTATCATTTTTCATTCTATTGCTATCTTTATTTAAAAAGCAAGAATCTAAGCTATGGAACTGGCTCCATTTTTGGTTCAGAACCCTGGATAGCGCTTGCTGATTGGTGGCTGCATTTAGCCACCAATCAGCAAGCGTACCCCAGGTTCTGAACTAAAAATGGCCCGGCTCCTAAGCTTACAGTCTTGCTTTTCAAATAAAGATAGCAAGAGAATTAAGAAAAGTTGATAATAGGAGTAAATAATTAGAAGGTTGCTTAAAATTGCATGCTCTATCTGAATCATAAAAAAAAAAAGAATCCATTTAATTAGATATAGTTGCATAGAACAAGGTTTTTAATTTTGGGAAAATGTTTTAGTCTAGTATCAGATACCACTACAAAAAGTCTAGTATTATTAGTTTTGTTTCTAAATACAAATGTAATGGTCTTTTATCAGATTTCATCACCCTTGTCTGTCACCTAAGTTATTTAGCAAACACCAGCATCCAGTAGGCAATTTGTCTAGAATCCCATAATATGAAATCAGATGTATACCTTGTAATCCTACATACATTTTATAGTTATATACCATGTAAATCCCACATACAGTATATGTGGCAGTTATGTATCATAGAACAATGTGACCGCAATATACCATGTATTGTAATCCAACATACAGATAAACAGCTATTTACCATGTAATCCTGAATACATCTGACAGTTACAGTATATAGCATGTAAGCCTGCATACAGTTATATGGTATATAGTATATGTGGCAGTTATATATCATGCAATCCCTTTCATGGGACAGCTACTGTATACACCATGTAATCCCACATACATACATCTGTTATATACCATGTTATCCCAAATACAAATAGCAGTTGTATACCACATAATCCTGCATATATCTGACAGTTATATACAATGTAATTCCACATACAGTATGTGTGACAGTTATATACCATGTAATCCCATAAACAGGTGACAGTTATATACCGTTTAATCCAGCATACAGGTGACAGTTATATACCGTTTAATCCTGCATACAGGTGACAGTTATATACCATGCAATCCCATATGAAGGTGACAGATATATACCATGCAATCCCATATACAGGTGACAGTTATATATTGTTTAATCCTGCACACAGGTGACAGTTATATACCATTTAATCCAGCATACAGGTGACAGTTATATACCATTTAATCCAGCATACAGGTGACAGTTATATACCGTTTAATCCTGCATACAGGTGACAGTTATATACCGTTTAATCCAGCATACAGGTGACAGTTATATACCGTTTAATCCTGCATACAGGTGACAGTTATATACCGTTTAATCCTGCATACAGGTGACAGTTATATACCATGCAACGCCGTATGCAGGTGACAGATATATACCATGCAATCCCATATACAGGGGACAGTTATATACCGTTTAATCCTGCATACAGGTGACAGTTATATACAATTTAATCCTGCATACAGGTGACAGTTATATACAATTTAATCCTGCATTCAGGTGACAGTTATATACCATGCAATCCCATATGCAGGTGACAGATATATACCATGCAATCCCATATACAGGGGACAGTTATATACCATGTAATCTCTCATATAGGTGACAGTTATGTACCATTTCATTTTAAATACTTATCGAAAATGTGAAAGGTGACATTTATATATCATGTAATTCCACATACAGTGGCAGTTATACAACATTTAATCACAAATATAGGTGGGGGTTATATACTGTGTAATTCTACATGCAGGTGACAGTTATTTCCATGTAATCCCATAAACAGGTGACAGTTATATACCATGCAATCCCATATACAGGTGACAGTTATATACCACAGAATCCATATACAGGTGCTAATTATATACTATGCAATCCCATATACAGTTGACAGATATATACTATGCAATCCCACATACAGGTGACAGTTATATACCATGCAATCCAATATACAGGTGACAGTTATATACCATGTAATCTCTGATATAGGTGACAGTTATGTTCCATTTTATTTTAAATACTTATGACAGCAATATACCATGTAATCGAAAATATAGGTGACATTTATATATCATATAATTCCACATACAGTGGCAGCTATACAACATTTAATCACAAATATAGGTGGGAGTTATATACTGTGTAATTCTACATGCAGGTGTCAGTTATTACCATTTAATCAATACTTATACACCCCCTCTATCAATCTTGGAGTTACAAAAAAGATATAAAATAATTTTACCATTTTATCTATCTTGAATTGGACAACTATATGTTGTACATTATTTTGTACATTTAAGTAGAGTGGACCAGGGTTGGACAGTTTGTGCAGATCTGTAGACTTCAGAATTCTCATTTTTTAACATAAATGTATATTTCCAATTGAAGGAGGGATTTTCTGTCTATTTCTTTAACAACCAATCTCTGCAATATTTGTAATTTTTTCATGGGGGTTCACTGCACATATTTACTAAATAAAAAACAACGATCTATATAATTGACTTACAAATTTACTTAGTCATAATGGGAAGAACAAAAGAGAAAGGCCATAAAACATCCAAATGACATATTTTTTATGCAAATTTCAATATATTAAGATTTCCATCTTTATTTAGATAAAAGGATACTTAAGAAAATTAAAATGTTTATGTAATATACAATTTAAATAAAGATGTTATTGTTATTTATCTTGAAAAATTAAAAAACTGATAAAAAAAATTGGTGTAATTTTTTTTATTTTAAAGTACAGATAACACTAATTTGTAAAATTATTTAAATTTAAGATTTAAAAATAAAAATAATAATTTGATGATGTATTTTTATTAAATTAATTTAAGTACCCTTTTTATATAATATCATAATTGATAACAAAATTGTAAACAATTTGTTTACCGAATCTGGCATTTTATTTGTCACTTTTAAATCAGGAAGGACTTTGTAAAAAAATTTTTAATAAATCTTGTAATTTTTTTTTAGCATTTGGTGACAAATACAAAATTAAATTAGCTTTTATTCACTTATGAAAATCTTACATTATATAGCAATCAATTAAATTATTCTGATAGCTACATATTTGAAAATAAATATTAGTTCTAAACATTATTTTAATAAACCATATAAAACTTTTTTTTTAATAAAACGAAATACAAATTTTGTATTCTTTAAAAGTGTTTTCAAGAATTAATTGAAAAAAAAATTATACCTAGTTCTAAAAATGTTAGCTTTATTTTCGACCTTGTATTGGACATCATAATGTCAATGTAATATTCCTTGCACAACTTTTTGGAGGAATTTCACATTTAAATCCATTTGTATCCATTTGAAAACTTTATTTCATGATTCAGATAGAGGATATGATTTTAAATAATTTTCCATTTTACTTTTATTATCAGATTTGTTTAATTATCTTGGTATCCTTGGTTGACAAAGCAGCAATGCACTCCTGGGAGCTAGCTGAACACATCAGATAAGTCAATGACAAGAAGCATATAAGTAGAGCCACCACCAATGAGCAGCTAGCTCACAGTAGTGCAGTGCTGCTCCAGAGTGTACCTAGGTATGCTCAGCAAAAGATAGCAAGAAAATAAACAAGTTAGATAACAGAAGGAAATTGGAAAGTTTTTGTAAATTGCATATCTGCTATATGTCCCTTTAAGTTTGGAGCCTGCACTTTTAACAGGATTTGGAGAGCTTACAATACTCAGGTAAATAGGGCAAAAATAATTAAAGTGTATTTTTTTTATTATTTTTTTTACTATATAACATTTTATATTACAATCACAATGTGTTTAAAGGGACAGTTTACTCAAAAATGTTCTCCCCTTTAATTTGTTCCCAATGATCCACTTTACCTGCTGGAGTGTATTAAATTGTTTACAAGTAGCTCCTTTACCCTTATATTGGCATTTGAAATTGTTAATTTAGCATGTGGTATCCCCACCTATTCTGAAAGTTTGTGGCCGCGCGTACCAGCTATAGATAAGCTTTGAAAAAACACAGCCAGCAGAAGAAATTACACTCCCAGTGTGATAAAGCAGAGATAAGGTAATAAAATGTTGATTTTCCATTGTTCTCTCAAAGTATTGGTGATTGTTTTAAGGACAGATATAAGATAAAGAAGCAGGTATATGTACACAATGTGATACAGTAATGAGATCTGATTATACCTACAGATATAAGATACAGACACATGTATATGTACACAATGTGATACAGTAATGAGATCTGATTATACCTACAGATATAAGATACAGACACATGTATATGTACACAATGTGATACAGTAATGAGATCTGATTATACCTACAGATATAAGATAAAGACACATGTATATGTACACAATGTGATAAAGTAATGAGATCTGATTATACCTACAGATATAAGATAAAGATGCAGGTATATGTACACAATGTGATACAGTAATGAGATCTGATTATACCTACAGATATAAGATAAAGACACATGTATATGTACACAATGTGATACAGTAATGAGATCTGATTATACCTACAGATATAAGATACAGACACATGTATATGTACACAATGTGATACAGTAATGAGATCTGGTTATACCTACAGATATAAGATAAAGACACATGTATATGTACACAATGTGATACAGTAATGAGATCTGATTATACATACAGATATAAGATAAAGACACATGTATATGTACACAATGTGATAAAGTAATGAGATCTGATTATACCTACAAGCTCAACCTATTTTATTAGGCTGTGGCTTCAAAACACAAAATCAGAGCTTTAATATACAGAAATAAACCTTAAAAAGCTAATTTTCATACATTTTTTACTCTGCAGTTGGTAAAAAAAGCAATTGTAAACCCATTAAGGGAAAAACTATTTTACAGTATACTGTCCCTTTAATGTCTATGTAATTATATAATTACACACAATAATATGTAACTATTAATCACACACATGTAATGAATGTTATATTAATATTTAATTAACAAAATGCATTAAGACATTACAGTCATCACATGGAATTAATTAGCTTCCTTATTTTCCTTTCCTTTTTTTTTTTTTTTTTTAATTCTTTTATTAAACCAGTTCACAGGACATAAGAGAAAAAATTACATACATTTCATGTCCAAAAAACAGATAACAAATTATGATATGTTAATACAGAAACAATAAGTAAATACATAAACCACCGAAAAATAAGAGTAAACCAAAGGTTTCCCTGATTTCAAAGTTTCCAACACAAGTACAGGGCAATTCCTGTATATATTATCCCAATATCTTTTGGTACTATCATGCCTGTGAACCATACAAATTTTTCTTTTATCCCCCAAAAACATAAAATAGACAAACAAAAAAACAACAACATAACCATAAATAATAAATAAATCACTCCATCCCTCTATAACATTATTCGCTTTAACACAGTCTTCAAATTATTATGTTACTGATGAAGCTGGTATCCCGGAAAAAGGAAACAGCCCAGTTTTATCCGCTGATATAAATGGTTTGGTGTTGAATAATGGAGATAATAACTGTTTTTGAATCACCAATGTTTGAGCTCTGATCAATGGTAACCATTTATCAAAAAATTTCTGAGTCTTATAATCATTTAATACATTAATATTCTGAATCTCAAACGTAATATGTTGTAGAAGGGTACTAGTAAAACTAGGTGGAAAAGTGTCCTTCTACTTCTTCAATATCATGCATCGCATTATAATTATCATTGTACAATAGGTATGGTAGTAGTTCGGTCTAATAATTACTGAATCTGTCAGAAAAAAATATATCTACCATTAATCTTGAAATGATCCGAAAAAGTTTGTTGTACCAAAAATTCAATTTGGACCATAATTGTGATATCTTTGGACATTTCCAGAATATATGTAGAATATCTGCTTTATCTAGATGGCATTTCGGACATTAAAAATCATTATTTGGAAAGAATTTTGTCAATTTAGTGGGAGAGAAATAGACATTGTGAATCAGTTTGACATGTGATTCTTTCCAACCAATGGGAATTGCAAGTTTTTCATTAACATTAAACTGTATCTAATATTAATAGAGTCTATTGCTGGAAAATGCAATACCCAGAAAGATTGAATTGTATTTAAATATAACTGACCCTGTTTAGAAAGCAAAATATCATACAATAACGATATAGAACATTTGCCTAAGTTTCCTAATGGATAGATTGATCTCGGACCATCGACACAGTAGCTCAATTTTCCAACTTTTAGAATTAATAAAATGATGTATCTGAAAACATGCGAACAAGTCATTCCTAGATATTTGGAACCTGCGAATAAGGTTATTAAAGGATAGTAAGTGTTCGGTAGAAGAGAGCAATTTATGCAGGTATATCAACCCCTTTTGGGACCATGATTTAAAAACTGCTTGTTGGATTCCTGGTATAAATTCTGGATTCCCACATATTGGAAGAAGGGAAGAGCATTTAAAATCTATTCCCAGATTGAAGCAAATTGTATTTCCTTTCCTTATAGTTAGCTTGTGTGAAGGTCTATGAAAAAGCTTTGAAATGCCCCCAATCCCCCTGTTTATTATAGTTTTTAATTTGTTTTCCTATTTTATATTTCAGCAGATTTGCTAATAACAACCACTGCTCTTCAAATGAATTGGAGAGGGTTTGAATAGCAAGCCATAAATCCCCTGCACGTCAATCAAGTAGAAAATGTTAGTCCTTAAAGGGACAGTTTACTCAAAAATGTTCTCCCCTTTAATTTGTTCCCAATGATCCACTTTACCTGCTGGAGTGTATTAAATTGTTTACAGGTATTCCCATTACTCTTATATTGGCATTTGAATTAGTTTATTTAGCCTGTGGTATCCCCACCTATTCAAAAAGTTTTTGGTCTCAAGGCCAAGCTGTGTTAACACAGCCAGTAGAAGAAAGTACACTCCCAGTGGGTTATAGAAGAGATAAGGTAATAAAATGTTAATTTTCCATTGTTCTCTCCAAGTGTTGGTAATTAGTTTATGGACAGATATAAGATAAAGAAGCAAGTATATGTACACAATGTGATAAAGTAATGAGATCTGATTATACCTACAAGCTCAACCCATTTTATTAGGGTTGTGGCTTTAAAACACAAAATCAGCTATTTTTATATACACAAATAAGCCTTAAAAAACAAATCTCATACATTTTATACTCTGCAGCTGGTAAAAAAGTAATTGTTAACACATTAAGGGTGGGTCACAGATCATCTTAACCTATTGGTGCAGCTTAGCGGGAACTGAAACTATTCCCATTGGCGGCACATTGGCTCCTGACTGCACGTGTAGTCTCCTCAATCGGCTTGTGACTGCATGTGTAGTCAGTGAGTGGGACAGCAGTGTGTTTGCAGCGCGGGCAGTAGTCAGTCGGACTCTCAGAGCTCTGAGGGCAGCAGCTTAAATGCTGAGCTGAAGTCAGAAGTCAAAGTGTTGGGTTTATTTGCAGCTAACTCCCAGTAGTGCATCGCTGCTCCTGCTCTTGATATATGGATAGGAAGTGGAAGCTTAAAAATGCTTGATGGTGAAATGCGAGTGTCTTTAGCTAATAGTCCACTAAATATTCAGAAACTGTGTTCATCCCATCAACCTCATACATCCCATTAAATAATAAGTAGCTACAGTATTTGTGTTAAACTTTTTTTTAAATTCTTGCACATACTTACATACTGTTACTTGTAAATACATTTCATTATTATATCATTTATGTATGTGTCCGTATCTCTTAAAACAAGTTAGTTTAACCTTCTGTTTGCTGGTACAACTGAATTACCGTGTCGCAAAATGATGTAGGTCGAAATTGTGTCACCAACATGAAAAGTTTGGAAAGCTCTGGTGTAGACCATTGCAGTGTCAGGATCAGGCAGGTGATCAGTAACCAGGAGGACTGAATAACACAAGAGTGTTGCAGGTTCAGATTCAGACAAGTGATCAGTTACCAGGAGAGCAATCCAAATAAGCAGCACACCTAGGAACTGCAAAACTGAGAAGCAATACAAAATCCATGCTGTCTCTATAAATCACACCACTGTGGCACAACCTGGTGGCCCATTCTGATATGGGAGGTTGCCCACAAAGATGGCAGTGCCCACTGTGGTGATCCTGGCACTGAGTTGCCATAGAATCATTTCACATGCAAATTATTAGATTGCAATGGACCACCTATGTTGTAGTTAACTCAGTCACTGCATTGCTGTCTAATTCTTCTACACTGGCATCCACTAAACCAGCCTCATAAATATTTTCTTTAGCATGTAAAGACTTTCATTATGATTGGATTTATATTTTGGGATGACACTCAAGCTGTCTCTTACAAAATGCATATGCTATGAACCCGTTGGCTTCAAGAGTACTGCAAAGCATGTTTAAAGGGATACTAAACCCAATTTTTTTTCTTTCATGATTCAGATAGAGCTTGCGATTTTAAAGGGACAGTCTACCCCAGAATTGTCATTGTTTTAAAAGATAGATAATCCCTTTATTACCCATTCCCCAGTTTTGCATAACCAACACAGTTATATTAATATACTTTTAACCTCTGTGATTATCTTGTATCTAAGCCTCTGCAAACTGCCCCTTTATTTCAGTTCTTTTGACAGACTTGCAGTTTAGCCAATCAGTGCCTGCTCCCAGATAACTTCATGTGCATGAGCACAGTGTTAGCTATATGAAACATGTGGACTAACAACACCCTCTAGTGGTGAAAAACTGTTAAAATGCATTCTGAAAAGAGGTGGTCTTCAAGGTCTAAGAAATTAGCATATGAACCTCCTAGGTTAAGCTTTCAACTAAGAATACCAAGAGAACAAAGCAAAATTGGTGATAAAAGTAAATTGGAAAATTGTTTAAAATTACATGCCCTATCTGAATCATGAAAGTTTATTTTGGACTAGACTGTCCCTTTAAGCAACTTTCTAATTTACTCCTATTACCATTTTTTCTTCGTTCTCTTGCTATTTTTATTCGAAAAAGAAGGCATCTAAGCTAAGGAGCCAGACAATTTTTGGTTTAGCACTCTGGACAGTACTTTTTCATTGGTGGGCGTATTAAGCCACCAATTAGCAAGCACAACCCAGGTTGTGAACCAATAGTTAGCCGGCTTATAAACGTTCATTCTTGCTTTTTAAATAAAGATAGCAAGAGAATGAAGAAAAATTGATAATAAGAGTAAATTAGAAAGTTTCTTAAGATGTCATTATCTATCTGAATCATGAAAGAAAAAAATAAAGAAAAAATTTGGGTTCAGTTTTAATGTGTTACAGTCCTTTCTGGCAGACAAGGAGTTAAGGGATATTTTCACCTCCACACTTTAATAGATCAATTGGTAAATTTTATGGGTAGTCAGTGTACACACCACCAGTGATTGATTGAGACGTTTCATATGATTGCTGTACTAATGTACTTCCATTGTTAGAAAATACTAAGTGTGTCCTTAAATTAGCATATGTAATAACGTCCTCTATCTCATCTCTTTGTGCCCCTTAATGACCCATTATCTTTGGACAGGACTTTTATGGCTCTGCAGACCTACAGAGAAGAAATGGAGGCTTTTGTTAACCTAAACTACATGTCTCAAGACTAAATGTCTGCAACGTTTAATGTTTTTGTTGGAATAGCTAAAATCTGTTCCCTTTAAATAAGTATTTGACTAATTTTAGCATTAAAGGGCCAATTTTTGTTCTTTCATTATTCAGATAAATCAAATAATTTTAAACAACTTTCTAATTTACTTCTGTTATCAAATTTGTTTCATTCTTTGGTATCCTTTGTTGAAGGAGCAGTAATGCACTACTGGCTGCTAGCCAATCAGGTGAGTCAATGACAAGAGGCATATATGAGCAGCAACCAATCAGCAGCTAGCTTAGTAGTAGTGCATTGCTGCCCCTGAGAAACTGATGCAAATTCACCAATAAATGCAAATTGAAAAGTTGTTTAAAATGGTATCCTCTGACACATTAAAGAAAATATTGGGTTTCATGTCCCTTTAAGTGAACATAAGAAACTTGATCCTTGGCCCATTTATAAAATGTTCTCACACAATATTAGTGTATCTACAAAATATATATTTTTTTCTTCAGGATTTTCTCAAATGTACCTTGCTATGATATTAATATGACAAGATTATTAAGACTGAAATTTTGTGGAGGTAGATTTAATTTGCAGCGATTTTGTCACTGATTATATTAAGATGAGACTTTTGTTCCACTTTTCATATATTTTAATTGTAAGTTTTTGAATGATAAGAACTGCAAATGTACACAGCAGACTTCTCAAGACAACCTCTGCTACATATCTGTCTATAATTGGACCAAGCACATGCTATCAGATAACGATCTGCCAAACAATGCTGGGTTTGCTAATATAATGATAGTGGCTAGCCCCATCTACTTCAGTAGCAAGTCCAGATTGGCTCCATTAAATAAGGCACCTAGTGGGTGTAGTTTGGCTATTAAAAAAAGGAGCTGCAGCAAATAAGGTGTTAATTTGTTTTGAAAATGTTTACACTTGGGGTATATAGTATTCTTTAACTAGACAACAGAAATGTCTTGTAATTAAAACATGTTTGGTGTCCCTTTAAGGATAGGATTAGCCCCTTAGATGTCAGTTTGCCCTATAAACACCAATGTGACATTCCTTTACCCACATCATGGACATGGGTTCATTTTTGCCATTGAGATGACGTTTCCAAAGACATCTCTGTTACAATATTTCTTTTGTATCTTAAGACCCATTTACAGCAAAGATGTTAATTATCCCTTGAAACCCGTGATGTATCTCTCTCTCTCTCAATCTCTTGGCTTCTCTGTCCCTCGTTTGTCTTTTGGTAGCCATAACTGCCTCTCAATGTCTCCCTGCAGCTTGAGTGATACCCGTGTAAATGGAATAATCGCTTGCTCCACTTCAGGCAAATGCTGAACAATTGTAGGTCACGACCCCCTCATCCAGACAAGTACTATTCATGGCAGGTGGCATCTCAAGTCTCTTTCTCTTGAGACAAATATGTCTATGAATACCGAGCAAGACTGAGGAGGAATAAAGCCAAAACAACTGAGAAAAAATATTCTTTATATCAATAAGCCTCAATGAAATAATTCTGTAGATGATATTATATTATTATCATATGGGGCCTTTTTCTGTGACGTTGGGAATGTTTTGTACCCAGAGGCAGTGATCTAACTAAGGCCTAGATTTAGAGTTGGGCGGTAGCCGTCAAAACCAGCGTTAGAGGCTCCTAACGCTGGTTTTTAACGCCCTCTGGTATTTGGAGTCAGTCATTAAAGGGTCTAACGCTCACTTTCCAGCCGCGACTTTTCCATACCGCAGATTCCCTTACGTCAATTGCGTATACTATCTTTTCAATGGGATCTTTCTAACTCCGGTATTTAGAGTCGTGTCTGGAGTGAGCGTTAGAAATCTAACGACCAAACTCCAGCCGCAGAAAAAAGTCAGTAGTTAAGAGCTTTCTGGGCTAACGCCGGTTTATAAAGCTCTTAACTACTGTGCTCTACAGTACACTAACACCCATAAACTACCTATGTACCCCTAAACCGAGGTCCCCCCACATCGCCGCCACTCTATTAAAAAATTTTAACCCCTAATCTGCCGACCGCCACCTACGTTATCCTTATGTACCCCTAATCTGCTGCCCCTAACACCGCCAACCCCTATATTATATTTATTAACCCCTAATCTGCTGCCCCCGCTATCGCTGACCCCTGCATATTATTATTAACCCCTAATCTGCCACTCCGTACACCGCCGCTACTTACATTATCCCTATGTACCCCTAATCTGCTGCCCCTAACACCGCCGACCCCTATATTATATTTATTAACCCCTAATCTGCCCCCCACAATGTCGCCTCCACCTGCCTACACTTATTAACCCCTAATCTGCCAAGCGGACCGCACCGCTACTATAATAAAGTTATTAACCCCTAATCCGCCTCACTCCCGCCTCAATAACCCTATAATAAATAGTATTAACCCCTAATCTGCCCTCCCTAACATCGCTGACACCTAACTTCAATTATTAACCCCTAATCTGCCGACCGGAGCTCACCGCTATTCTAATAAATTTTTTAACCCCTAAAGCTAAGTCTAACCCTAACACTAACACCCCCCTAAATTAAATATAATTTAAATCTAACGAAATAAATGAACTCTTATTATATAAATTATTCCTATTTAAAGCTAAATACTTACCTGTAAAATAAACCCTAAAATAGCTACAATATAAATTATAATTATATTGTAGCTATTTTAGGATTAATATTTATTTTACAGGTAACTTTGTATTTATTTTAACCAGGTACAATAGCTATTAAATAGTTAAGAACTATTTAATAGCTAAAATAGTTAAAATAATTACAAAATTACCTGTAAAATAAATCCTAACCTAAGTTACAATTAAACCTAACACTAGACTATCAATAAATTAATTAAATACAATGCCTACAATTATCTACAATTAAACCTAACACTACACTATCAATAAATTAATTAAATACAATATCTACAAATAAATACAATTAAATAAACTAACTAAAGTACAAAAAATAAAAAAGAACTAAGTTACAAAAAATTAAAAAATATTTACAAACATTAGAAAAATATTACAACAATTTTAAACTAATTACACCTACTCTAAGCCCCCTAATAAAATAACAAAGCCCCCCAAAATAAAAAAATGCCCTACCCTATTCTAAATTACAAAAGTTCAAAGCTCTTTTACCTTACCAGCCCTGAACAGGGCCCTTTGCGGGGCATGCCCCAAGAAATTCAGCTCTTTTGCCTGTAAAAAAACACATACAATACCCCCCCCCCAACATTACAACCCACCACACACATACCCCTAATCTAACCCAAACCCCCCTTAAATAAACCTAACACTAAGCCCCTGAAGATCAGCCAATAGAATGCGAGCTCAATCTGATTGGCTGATCGGATCAGCCAATCGGATTGAACTTGATTCTGATTGGCTGATTCCATCAGCCAATCAGAATTTTCCTACCTTAATTCCGATTGGCTGATAGAATCCTATCAGCCAATCGGAATTCGAGGGACGCCATCTTGGATGACGTCCCTTAAAGGAACTGTCATTCTTCAGTTGGACGTCGTCGGAAGAAGATGGGTCCGCGCTGGAGGTCTTCACGATGGAGCCGGTCCTCATCGGATGAAGATAGAAGATGCCGCTTGGAAGAAGATGGTTGCCGGTCCGGATCTACTCTTCTTCCCGGATAGGATGAAGACTTTGGACCCTCTTCTGGACTTCTTCAGCCGTCGGATGATGGATGTCTAGCCCCCGCTTGGGCTTGGATGAAGATTTTGGAGCCAGGACCGATCGGTGAACCTGGTATGGTGAAGATAAGGTAGGAAGATCTTCAGGGGCTTAGTGTTAGGTTTATTTAAGGGGGGTTTGGGTTAGATTAGGGGTATGTGGGTGGTGGGTTGTAATGTTGGGGGGGGGGGTATTGTATGTGTTTTTTTACAGGCAAAAGAGCTGAATTTCTTGGGGCATGCCCGCAAAGGGCCCTGTTCAGGGCTGGTAAGGTAAAAGAGCTTTGAACTTTTGTAATTTAGAATAGGGTAGGGCATTTTTTTATTTTGGGGGGCTTTGTTATTTTATTAGGGGGCTTAGAGTAGGTGTAATTAGTTTAAAATTGTTGTAATATTTTTCTAATGTTTGTAAATATTTTTTTATTTTTTGTAACAGTTCTTTTTTATTTTTTGTACTTTAGTTAGTTTATTTAATTGTATTTATTTGTAGATATTGTATTTAATTAATTTATTGATAGTGTAGTGTTAGGTTTAATTGTAGATAATTGTAGGTATTGTATTTAATTAATTTATTGATAGTCTAGTGTTAGGTTTAATTGTAACTTAGGTTAGGATTTATTTTACAGGTAATTTTGTAATTATTTTAACTATTTTAGCTATTAAATAGTTCTTAACTATTTAATAGCTATTGTACCTGGTTAAAATAAATACAAAGTTACCTGTAAAATAAATATAAATCCTAAAATAGCTATAATATAATTATAATTTATATTGTAGCTATATTATGATTTATTTTACAGGTAAGTATTTAGCTTTAAATATGAATAATTTATTTAATAAGAGTTAATTAATTTCGTTAGATTTAAATTATATTTAACTTAGGGGGGTGTTAGTATTAGGGTTAGACTTAGCTTTAGGGGTTAATACATTTATTAGAATAGCGGTGAGCTCCAGTCGGCAGATTAGGGGTTAATGTTTGAAGTTAGGTGTCGGCGATGTTAGGGAGGGCAGATTAGGGGTTAATACTATTTATCATAGGGTTAGTGAGGCGGATTAGGGGTTAATAACTTTATTATAATAGCGGTGCGGTCCGCTCGGCAGATTAGGGGTTAATAAGTGTAGGCAGGTGGAGGCGACGTTGTGGGGGGCAGATTAGGGGTTAATAAATATAATATAGGGGTCGGCGATGTTAGGGCAGCAGATTAGGGGTACATAGGGATAATGTAAGTAGCGGCGGTTTACGGAGCGGCAGATTAGGGGTTAATAATAATATGCAGGGGTCAGCGATAGCGGGGGCGGCATATATAATATAGGGGTTGGCGATGTTAGGGCAGCAGATTAGGGGTACATAGGGATAATGTAAGTAGCGGCGGTTTACGGAGCGGCAGATTAGGGGTTAATAATAATATGCAGGGGTCAGCGATAGCGGGGGCGGCAGATTAGGGGTTAATAAGTGTAAGGTTAGGGGTGTTTAGACTCGGGGTACATGTTAGAGTGTTAGGTGCAGACGTAGGAACTGTTTCCCCATAGCAAACAATGGGGCTGCGTTAGGAGCTGAACGCGGCTTTTTTGCAAGTGTTAGGTTTTTTTTCAGCTCAAACAGCCCCATTGTTTTCTATGGGGGAATCGTGCACGAGCACGTTTTTGAAGCTGGCCGCGTCCGTAAGCAACTCTGGTATCGAGAGTTGCAGTGGCGTTAAATTATGCTCTACGCTCCCTTTTTGGAGCCTAACGCAGCCATTCTGTGAACTCTCAATACCAGAGTTATTTAAAAGGTGCGGCCAGAAAAAAGCCAGCGTTAGCTACGCGGGTCGTTAC
Source organism: Bombina bombina (assembly GCF_027579735.1). Classification (NCBI taxonomy): domain Eukaryota; kingdom Metazoa; phylum Chordata; class Amphibia; order Anura; family Bombinatoridae; genus Bombina; species Bombina bombina. The sequence continues at coordinate 30,638,294 of NC_069510.1, read as the reverse complement.
CGACAAAACTCTAAATCTAGGCCTAAGCAAATTAGGCATTTGCCTGGGAACCTTCCTTAGCTGGGAGATGATTGGAATTTTAGACATTTTTGTCACTTAGTGGGCAGGATATTGTTCTTTTAGAATTCTGCCTATGCTACAAGCTGAAGATGCCTCTCCCTATGTTACACGCGGAAGATGCCTCTGTCTATATTACACACTGAAGATGTCTCTGCCTATGTTACACACTGAAGATGCCTCTCCCTATATTACACGCGGAAGATGCCTCTGTCTATATTACACACTGAAGATGTCTCTGCCTATGTTACACACTGAAGATGCCTCTCCCTATGTTACACGCTGAAGATGCCTCTCCCTATGTTACACACTGAAGATGCCTCTGCCTATGCTACACACTGAAGATGTCTCTCCCTATGTTACACACTGAAGATGCCTCTCCCTATGTTACACACTGAAGATGCCTCTGCCTATGCTACACACTGAAGATGTCTCTCCCTATGTTACACACTGAAGATGCCTCTGCCTATGTTACACACTGAAGATGCCTCTGCCTATGTTACACACTGAAGATGTCTCTCCCTATGTTACACACTGAAGATGCCTCTGCCTATGTTACACACTGAAGATGCCTCTCCCTATGTTACACGCTGAAGATGCCTCTCCCTATGTTACACACTGAAGGTGCCTCTCCCTATGTTACACGCTGAAGATGCCTCTCCCTATGTTACACACTGAAGGTGCCTCTCCCTATGTTACACGCTGAAGATGCCTCTGCCTATGTTACACACTGAAGATGCCTCTCCCTATGTTACACACTGAAGATCCCTCTCCCTATGTTACACACTGAAGATCCCTCTGCCTATGTTACACACTGAAGATCCCTCTCCCTATGTTACACGCTGAAGATGCCTCTCCCTATGTTACACGCTGAAGATGCCTCTCCCTATGTTACACGCTGAAGATGTCTCTGCCTATGTTACACACTGAAGATGCCTCTCCCTATGTTACACACTGAAGATGCCTCTGCCTATGTTACACACTGAAGATGCCTCTCCCTATGTTACACGCTGAAGATGCCTCTGCCTATGTTACACACTGAAGATGCCTCTCCCTATGTTACACGCTGAAGATGCCTCTCCCTATGTTACACACTGAAGATGCCTCTCCCTATGTTACACACTGAAGATGCCTCTGCCTATGTTACACACTGAAGATGCCTCTGCCTATGTTACACACTGAAGATGCCTCTGCCTATGTTACACACTGAAGATGCCTCTGCCTATATTACACGCGGAAGATGCCTCTGTCTATATTACACACTGAAGATGTCTCTGCCTATGTTACACACTGAAGATGCCTCTCCCTATATTACACGCTGAAGATGCCTCTCCCTATGTTACACACTGAAGATGCCTCTGCCTATGCTACACACTGAAGATGTCTCTCCCTATGTTACACACTGAAGATGCCTCTCCCTATGTTACACACTGAAGATGCCTCTGCCTATGCTACACACTGAAGATGTCTCTCCCTATGTTACACACTGAAGATGCCTCTGCCTATGTTACACACTGAAGATGCCTCTGCCTATGTTACACACTGAAGATGTCTCTCCCTATGTTACACACTGAAGATGCCTCTGCCTATGTTACACACTGAAGATGCCTCTGCCTATGTTACACGCTGAAGATGCCTCTCCCTATGTTACACGCTGAAGATGCCTCTCCCTATGTTACACACTGAAGGTGCCTCTCCCTATGTTACACGCTGAAGATGCCTCTCCCTATGTTACACACTGAAGGTGCCTCTCCCTATGTTACACGCTGAAGATGCCTCTGCCTATGTTACACACTGAAGATGCCTCTCCCTATGTTACACACTGAAGATCCCTCTCCCTATGTTACACACTGAAGATCCCTCTGCCTATGTTACACACTGAAGATCCCTCTCCCTATGTTACACGCTGAAGATGCCTCTCCCTATGTTACACGCTGAAGATGCCTCTCCCTATGTTACACGCTGAAGATGTCTCTGCCTATGTTACACACTGAAGATGCCTCTCCCTATGTTACACACTGAAGATGCCTCTCCCTATGTTACACGCTGAAGATGCCTCTCCCTATGTTACACGCTGAAGATGCCTCTGCCTATGTTACACACTGAAGATCCCTCTCCCTATGTTACACGCTGAAGATGCCTCTCCCTATGTTACACGCTGAAGATGCCTCTCCCTATGTTACACGCTGAAGATGTCTCTGCCTATGTTACACACTGAAGATGCCTCTCCCTATGTTACACACTGAAGATGCCTCTCCCTATGTTACACGCTGAAGATGCCTCTCCCTATGTTACACGCTGAAGATGCCTCTCCCTATGTTACACACTGAAGATGCCTCTGCCTATGTTACACACTGAAGATGCCTCTCCCTATGTTACACGCTGAAGATGCCTCTGCCTATGTTACACACTGAAGATGCCTCTCCCTATGTTACACGCTGAAGATGCCTCTCCCTATGTTACACACTGAAGATGCCTCTCCCTATGTTACACACTGAAGATGCCTCTGCCTATGTTACACACTGAAGATGCCTCTGCCTATGTTACACACTGAAGATGCCTCTGCCTATGTTACACACTGAAGATGTCTCTGCCTATGTTACACACTGAAGATCCCTCTGCCTATGTTACACACTGAAGATCCCTCTCCCTATGTTACACACTGAAGATGCCTCTGCCTATGTTACACACTGAAGATGTCTCTGCCTATGTTACACACTGAAGATCCCTCTGCCTATGTTACACACTGAAGATCCCTCTCCCTATGTTACACACTGAAGATGCCTCTGCCTATGTTACACACTGAAGATGCCTCTGCCTATGTTACACACTGAAGATGCCTCTGCCTATGTTACACACTGAAGATGTCTCTGCCTATGTTACACACTGAAGATGTCTCTGCCTATGTTACACACTGAAGATGCCTCTGCCTATGTTACACACTGAAGATGCCTCTGCCTATGTTACACACTGAAGATGCCTCTGCCTATGTTACACACTGAAGATGCCTCTGCCTATGTTACACACTGAAGATGCCTCTGCCTATGTTACACGCTGAAGATGTCTCTGCCTATGTTACACACTGAAGATGTCTCTACCTATGTTACACACTGAAGATGCCTCTCCCTATGTTACACACTGAAGATGCCTCTCCCTATGTTACACTCTGAAGATGCCTTTCCCTATGTTACACGCTGAAGATGCCTCTGCCTATGTTACACGCTGAAGATGCCTCTGCCTATGTTACACACTGAAGATGCCTCTCCCTATGTTACACACTGAAGATGCCTCTGCCTATGTTACACACTGAAGATGCCTCTGCCTATGTTACACACTGAAGATGCCTCTGCCTATGTTACACACTGAAGATGCCTCTGCCTATGTTACACACTGAAGATGCCTCTGCCTATGTTACACACTGAAGATGCCTCTGCCTATGTTACACACTGAAGATGCCTCTCCCTATGTTACACACTGAAGATGCCTTTCCCTATGTTACACACTGAAGATGCCTCTGCCTATGTTACACGCTGAAGATGCCTCTGCCTATGTTACACGCTGAAGATGCCTCTGCCTATGTTACACGCTGAAGATGCCTCTCCCTATGTTACACGATGAAGATGCTCTGCCTATGTTACACACATAAGATGCCTCTGCCTATGTTACACACTGAAGATGCCTCTGCCTATGTTACACACTGAAGATGCCTCTGCCTATGTTACACACTGAAGATGCCTCTGCCTATGTTACACACTGAAGATGCCTCTCCCTATGTTACACGCTGAAGATGCCTCTGCCTATGTTACACGCTGAAGATGCCTCTGCCTATGTTACACACTGAATATGCCTCTCCCTATGTTACACGCTGAAGATGCTTCTCCCTATGTTACACACTGAAGATGTCTCTGCCTATGTTACACACTGAAGATGCCTCTGCCTATGTTACACACATAAGATGCCTCTGCCTATGTTACACACTGAAGATGCCTCTGCCTATGTTACACACTGAAGATGCCTCTGCCTATGTTACACGCTAAAGATGCCTCTGCCTATGTTACATGCTGAAGAAGCCTCTGCCTATGTTACACGCTGAAGATGCCTCTGCCTATGCTACACACTGAAGATGCCTCTGCCTATGTTACACACTGAAGATGCCTCTGCCTATGTTACACGCTGAAGATGCCTCTTCCTATGTTACACGCTGAAGATGCCTCTGCCTATGTTACACGCTGAAGATGCCTCTCCCTATGTTTCACAATGAAGATGCCTCTGCCTATGTTACACACTGAAGATGCCTCTGCCTATGTTACACAGTAAAGATGCCTCTGCCTATGTTGCACACTGAAGATGCCTCTGCCTATGTTACACACTGAAGATGCCTCTGCCTATGTTACACACTAAAGCTGCCTCTGCCTATGTTACACGCTGAAGATACCTCTCCCTATGTTACACACTGAAGATGCCTCTGCCTATGTTACACACTAAAGATGCCTCTCCCTATGTTACACGCTGAAGATGTCTCTGTCTATATTACACACTGAAGATGCCTCTCCCTATGTTACACACTAAAGATGCCTCTGCCTATGTTACACGCTGAAGATGCCTCTGCCTATGTTACACACTGAAGATGCCTCTGCCTATGTTACACACTGAAGATGCCTCTGCCTATGTTACACACTGAAGATGCCTCTGCCTATGTTACACACTGAAGATGCCTCTGTCTATGTTACACACTGAAGATGCCTCTGCCTATGCTACAAGCTGAAAATGCCTCTCCCTATGTTACACGCTGAAGATGCCTCTCCCTATGTTACACGCTGAAGATGCCTCTCCCTATGTTAATCTGGCCCTACATCTGAAATGAATCTGGGTTCATATATCTACATATTTATCAATAACAAAAAACTGTACAACGGTACCAAGATAAACTACTGAATGGTAAACGGGTCATTTTCTATGTTTTTATTATTTGTTTATGTATTATAAAGTTTACAAAAAAATAATACATTTATATATAATTTTATTCTTATGACAGACTTCCACAAAACAAGTGTGACCTTTTTATCAATAACAAATTAGGGAATAATCACAAATGAATGTGCACTAGGCAATTTTTTTTATGTTAGGTGCTCAGTATTTTCAGCACACAAGTCTGCGGGCGGAGACAATAACCTTTCACAGCTGAAATGTGCTGACTACTTGCAATATATAATCATTTTGTTTAAAGGGACCGTTCATTGTAAAATTGTTTTTTTCTGATCGTGTTACCCATTACTTGTTATACCAGCTGCAGTGTAAAAAAAAGTATGAGAAGTTGCACGTTTATGCTTATTTTTGCAGATGAAATAACTGGATTTACTCTTTGAAGCCACAGCCCATCAAAATAGGCTAAGCTTGCAGACAGATCAGATCTTGCTATCTTATCACTCACATGCTTCTCTTTCTTATCTCTGTCTCTGTACAATACTTACAAAGAACAATTGAAAAGGAACATTTTAGAACTTTATCTCTTTCACCTCGCACCGTGAGTATAATTTCTTCTGCTGGCTGTGTTTACAAAGTTTCTCAATAGCCTATAACTAGGTATAGAATCTTTCAGTATAGGTAGGGATACAACAGGCTAAATCATCTATTTCAGATGCCAATATAAAGGCTAAGGAGCTATTTGTAAATAATTTAATACACTCCAGCAGGTAAAATGAATCATTGGGAACAAATTAAAGTAAAGTTTTTGTCCTTTTAAGTGACAAAGCTGTGAGCCTGTCATTTTAATTGAATCAATGGGGTAGATTTAACAAGGGCTAATGGCCTTTGTTCCCCCTTGTTTCTGCACGAGCCTTCAGGCTTGCTGGAAACAGCAGTTATGAAGCAGAGGTCTAAAGACTGCCGCTCCATAACTTGTGTGCTGCCTCTGAGGCTGTGGTCTTCAATCTGCCCGATCCTATACGATCGGTCTGATTGACACCCCTCACTAGCGGCTGATTGGCCGCGAACCTGCAGGGGGCGGCACTGCACAAGCAGTTCTGGTGAACTGCTTGTGTAATGATAAATACTGACAGCGTATGCTGTCGGCATTCAGCGATGACTGTCGGACATGATACGCTACAGCGTATCATGTCGGACAGATATTGGTAAATCTACCCCAGAGTATCAATTTATTTTTATTGTTTTGTGCAACTAAATGTACAGTTTGCATTTTCCATTATTTTAGTGAGTCATATAGGAGATTTTATATCCTTAGAGGATTGTTTCTGTATTATTTATATAGCTTGTGTGTTAAAAAAAAATACAAATAAAGTTGTAATTAATGGAGAATTAGCAATTTTTAGCCAAAGGGTCATGAACAACCCAGTGGCTCAGGTACAGTAACCCAGAAATGTTATGTTTTGTACAATATGGGGAAAAAAACGCTGAAGCAAAACACTTATAAATAATAAAGTAACACTGTGTACTTTTATGGGATTCCAGATTCCTTACTGCTATTCTGCTGCATTATTAGCAGCTCCTTGGTTATCATGTGGCCCTTTCTGCGGCACTCATGCAGAGCATATGACAGTGATAGGAATCAATGGCTTCTGGGGGCCTATTGGTGGCCAAAAAATGCTGAGGTGCACAGAAATTGGGCACTGGACTGGGCAGAAACAGCTTTGACCATGAACAGGGCAGTATAAGTGCAGACAGTAAAAAGCTGATTGAATTGTGCACGCTATAAACGTGCTGTAATTTCCCTATATAGTGATTTATTGTGTTGTACAGGCACATTCCATAGCCACACCTATTAAAAATAAACTGCCAGTGTTCTGTCGGATTCTGTGACCCGTCGGAATGTGCGACCGGATGATATGCGCATGCACGCAGTTACGTCATCGCATTACATCCATTGCAAAATCCTACAGAACAGCTTCCATCGGATTTTGCAACCGTGAACTGAGCATGTGACATAGGTCACTGGTTACAAAATCCGAGGAGGAGTGCGCATGCGTGTGTTTATATAAAATTAGCTTTTAACTTTCACATGATGGTGTTACCCTAGTGGGGTATGAGTGACAAAGAAATAGACACATTTATTTTCTTATGTAATATAATTTATACTTTACCCACCTTTTTTGTGTTTAATTTAGTATTAAAATAACACCAATGACTTAAATAACCTGGCAGCCCCCCCCTTCCCCCCTCCGCTCTTAAATATTTTCTTCAGGCTTTCTCACTTTCTTGGATTGGGTCACATAAATGTATAAATTCAGTCCCTGACATGTTTGACTATCTCCTTCGTATACTGGGTAACTTTTAGATTTCATATAAAATTATCAGCGCCTTTCTGTTCAAGGTGAAATTGTGTTTTTAGGATGTTTATTGTATAAAGATGACAGCTTTCTACCCATAGTATATGTGATACATGCAACTTTGGTAACACCATCATGTGAAAGTTAAATGCTAATTTGATATAGGTGCATGCACACTCCTCATCAGTCGCAAAATCCGATAACAGCTGTTTTGTGTCATATTTTGTAACCAGTGAAATATGTCACATGCGCAGTTTGTGGTTGCAAAATCCGATTTAGCCCACATGTATAACTAACATACAGCTAGATGACAAGTTTTGCGTTGCGGCTTGTAACGCTGACAATATGGTATTTTCAGCGTTAAAACAGCACCGCAGCCATTACAAGTCTTGTCGGTGTAGGTGTACCGCACACCTTTTAGCCTGGACTGCAACGTCAGTCCTGCACACGTAAAAATTACGTATTTTCATGGGATTCCCATAGCGCCGGTATTACGAGTTTTGTGGTGAGGCTAAAAAGTGAGCGTTACAGCCTAAAACCACAGCATCCGTTACGCCATCTAAAGTTAGTAGTTATGAGTTTTATGCTACAAAGTTGTAACATAAAAGTCATAACTAAACTGCTACAAAGTACACTAACACCCATAAACTACCTATTAACCCCTAAACCGAGGCCCTCCCGCATTACCACTATACTAAAGTTATTAACCACTAAATCACTGCCCTCCCGCATCAAAAATACTATTTAAATATTAATAACCCCTAATCTGCCGTCCGCCCACACCGCCGCTATAATAAACCTATTAACCCCTAAACCTCAAGACCCCCACAACGAAATATACTAAAATAAACTATTAACTCCTAACCGAATGCCCCCCCAACGAAATAAACTAATTTAAACTAGTAACCCCTAAATCTAACAACCACTTAACTTTATATCAAAATTACAATTTCCCTATCTTAAATTAAATTAAAATGTACCTGTCAAATAAAAAAAAAAAAATTTTAAACTAACAAACTATTATAATTATTAAACTAACTACCAATTAAATAAAACTAAACTACCAATAAAAAAATCTTAACACTACTCTAAAAATTACAAAAAGTATCTACCTACAAAAAATAAAAACTAACTAAATTACAAAAAACAAACAAAAACTAAATTACGAAAAATAACAAATTATCAACAAAAAAAAAGAATTACACCTAATCTAATAGTCCTATCAAAATAAAAAAGCCCACCCAAAATAATAAAAAAAAACCTAGCCTACAATAAACTACCAATGGCCCTTAAAAGGGCCTTTTGTGGGGCATTGCCCCAAAGATATCAGCTCTTTTACCTGTAAAAAAATACAAACAACCCCCCAACAGTAAAACCCACCACCCCCACAACCAACCCCCCCAAATAAAAGCCCTAACTCTAAACTAACCTAAGCTAACTATTGCCCTAAAAAGGGCATTTGTATGGGCATTGTCCTTAAAAGGGCATTTAGCTCTTTTACTGCCCAGGCCCTAAACTAAAAAAAAAACACCCAAAAAACCCTTTAAAAATTCAATAGGATTTTAGCAGCCCTAATTCCTATTGGCTGATTCAAATCTTTCAGCCAACAGGAATGCAAGGGACGCCATCATGAATGGCATCCCTTGCATTGAAGATTCAGTTTACGGCGGCTACCATAAGAAGAGGAGCTCCGCATCGGATGTCTTCAGGATGGACCCGCTCCGCACTGGCTGGATGAAGATAGAAGAGGCCGTCTGGATAAAGACTTCTTGCCGCATGGATGAGGACTTTGCCGGCTGGATGAAGATAGAAGAGGCCACCTGGATGAAGACTTCTTGCCGCATGGATGAGGACTTCGCCGGCTGGATGGATCCTTCAAGCGGGACTTCAACAACTGTAAGTGGACCGTCTTGGCGTTAGTTTTAGTTTTTTTAAGGGATTTTTGGGTGGGGGTTTTTTTAGTTTAGGGTCTGGGCAGTAAAAGAGCTAAATGCCTGGTTAGCTTAGGTTATTTTAGAGTTAGGGTCTTTAGTTAGGGGGGGGTTGGTTGTGGGGGTGGTGGGTTTTACTGTTGGGGGGGGTTTGTATTTTTTTTACAGGTAAAAGAGCTGATATCTTTGGGGCAATGCCCCACAAAAGGCCCTTTTTACGGCCATTGGTAGTTTATTGTAGGCTAGGTTTTTTTTTATTTTGGGTGGGCTTTTTTATTTTGATTATTGCTATTAGATTAGGTGTAATTCTTTTTTATTTTTGATAATTTGTTTATTTTGTGTAATGTATATTTTTAGGGGGTGTTTTTTTTAAAGTAAAAGAGCTGTTTATCTCAGGGCAATGCCTTACAAAAGGCCCTTTTAAGGGCCCTTGGTAGTTTGGGGGGTGGGGGGTTGTATAGTGTTAGGGGTGTTTGTATTCTTTTTAAAGTAAAAGAACTAGTTATCTCAGGGCACTGCCCTATAAAATGCCCTTTTAAGGGCCCCCTAAAAGGCCCTTTTAAGGGCCCTTGGTAGTTTATTCTAGAGTAGGGTTTTTTATTTTGCAGTGTGTTTTCTTTTTAAGGGTATTAGAATAGGATTAATCTTTTTTTTTTTTCTGATAATTTCGTTGTTTTTTTTGTAATGATAGTTTTTTTATTTTTTGTAATGGTAGGTTTTAGTGTAAGGCAGGTTAGGTTTTATTTCACAGGTATGTTTGTATTTATTTTAACTAGGTAGTTAGTAAATAGTTAATAACTATTTACTAACTAGTCTACCTAGTTAAAATAAATACAAACTTACCTGTGAAATAAAAATAAAACCTAAGCTAGCTACAATGTAACTATTAGTTATATTGTAGCTAGCTTAGGTTTTATTTCACAGGTAAGTATGTATTGAGTTTTAAATAGGAATTTTTTAGTTAATAATTGTAAATTTAAATTAGATCTAATTTAATTATGTTAAAGTTAGGGGAGTTAGGTTTAGGGTTAGGTTTAGGGCTTAATATAGTTTAATTAAGCTTGTTGCGATGTGGGGGGGCTGGCAGTTTAGGAGTTAATAGGTTTATTTAGTTAATAATTGTAAATTTAATTTAGCTATATTTTTATCATGCAGAAAATAGTAGAAAGGAATAGCACCTTCTGTAAGGTGGGTGCTCGTGTAGACCGGTGAACTGCCTATTCACCTTGCAGCTGATCACAAAGAAGATAATGTCCACAGCACTCCAAATTTCAAAATCTTTATTTCAGGACTCTAAAAAACAGCAACGTCTCGGGATTAATATATATATTGATGCATGATTAAGGGATATTAATCCCGAAACGTCGCTGTTTTTTAGTGTCCTGAAATAAAGATTTTGAAATTTGGAGTGCTGTGGACATTATCTTCTTTATATTTTTATTATGTTAAAGTTAGGGGGTGTTAGGGTTAGGGTTACATTAGGGTTAGGGTTACGTTAGGGTTAGGGGTTAATATAGTTTAATTTAGCGTGTAGCGATGTGGGGGCTGGCGGTTTAGGGGTTAATAAATGTAGTATAGTGGTGGTGACATCGGGAGCGGCAGATAAGGGGTTAATCATTTTATTTAGGTAGCGGCGATATCAGGAGCGGCAGATTAGGGGCTAATAACTGTAGGCAGGTGTCAATGATATCAGGGGCAGCAGATTAGGGGTGTTTAGATGTATGGTTTATGTTAGGGTGTTAGGTTTAAACGGTATTTTAATTTCCCTATAGACATCAATGGGGCTGCATTTACGGAACTTTTGTTTCTGAGATCGCAGGTGTTAGGTTTCTTTTTGCCAGCTCTCCCCATTGATGTCTATGGGGAAATCGTGCACGAGCACGTTTCAGCAGTGGTCTGATTGTGTGCAGTATGGAGCTCAATGCAACCATATCACACGCAAAAGACGTATGTTTGAGAACTTGTAATAGCAGCGCTATAGAAAATTAAATAACGTACTTTTGTTGCGTTCGTTAATTTCTCTATAGCGCTCAAAACTCGTAATCTAGCTGAATGTCTTCTCGGTTTGACAATCCAATGTTTGGATGAAACTTGAAACCATCCAAACAAACCACAGAATGCCCAAAATCCTCCATACTATCAAAAGATTTCCCAGGAACAGATCCAGCCAATGAATGCACATGCCCCACCCCTTTACACCTGCTCTTATGATCTGGTACAAAAATATTGGCCGTAGTGATGTCGCAAACATTAAAATTTGGGTTCGCGAACGGCGAACACGAACTTCTGCAAAAGTTCGCGAACGGGCGAACCGCCATAGACTTCAATAGGCAGGCGAACTTTAAAACCCACAGGGACTCTTTCTGGCCACAATAGTGATGGAAAAGTTGTTTCAAGGGGACTAACACCTGGACTGTGGCATGCTGGAGGGGGATCCCTGGCAAAACTCCCATGGAAAATTACATAGTTGATGCAGAGTCTGGTTTTAATCCATAAAGGGCATAAATCACCTAACATTCTTAAATTGTTTGGAATAACGTGCTTTAAAACATCAGGTATGATGTTGTATCGATCAGGTAGTGTAAGGGTTACGCCCGCTTCACAGTGACAGATCAAACTCCCCGTTTAACGCACCGCAAACAACCGCAAACAGTCCATTTGCACAACCGCAAACTCCCCATTTGCACAAGGTTGGATACCAAGCTAGCCATGTCCCGTTCCTTGTCCTCACTGATGTCATTGAAGGTCTCTTCCTCCACCCAGCCACGTACAACAACAAGGGTCCCAGAAAGGTGACAACAAGCCCCCTGGGACGCCTGCTGTGTTTGGTCTTCCACCTCCTCAAAGCCACCTTCCTCCTCTGACTCCTCTTCTTCAGACTCCTCTCTCTGCATTGCCTCTCTCTGTGTTATTATAAGGTTTGTTAAGTATTACTATTCCTATCAGTTTAATCCCTGTTACGTCCCCTATCAGGGGACAAGTATATGGCATCGATTTTAGGAACCGGGAGATGGAAAAAGATGCTTGGTCGGTCCTCCTACTTCAAATTTGGGGCACTGAGCGTGCAATCTAATGTGCCACCAGATAGGAATGGTGTGTTAAGTAGTACTATTCTTATCAGTTTAATCCCTGATACGTCCCCTATCAGGGGACGTGTATATGGCATCGATTTTAGGAACCGGGAGATGGAAAAAGATGCTTGGTCAGTCCTCCTACTTCAAATTTGGGCACTGCGCGTGCAATCTAATGTGCCACCAGATATGAGTGGTGTGTTAAGTAGTTCTATTCTTATCAGTTTAATCCCTGTTATGTCCCCTATAAGGGGACTTGTATATGGCATCGATTTTAGGAACCGGGAGATGGAAAAAGATGCTTGGTCGGTCCTCCTACTTCAAATTTGGGGCACTGCGCGTACAATCTAATGTGCCACCAGATAGGAGTGGTGTGTTAAGTAGTACTATTCTTATCAGTTTAATCCCTGTTACGTCCCCTATCAGGGGACGTGTATATGGCATCGATTTTAGGAACCGGGAGATGGAAAAAGATGCTTGGTCGGTCCTCCTACTTCAAATTTGGGGCACTGCACGTGCAATCTAATGTGCCACCAGATAGGAGTGGTGTGTTAAGTAGTTCTATTCTTATCAGTTTAATCCCTGTTACGTCCCCTATCAGGGGACGTGTATATGGCATCGATTTTAGGAACCGGGAGATGGAAAAAGATGCTTGGTCGGACCTCCTACTTCAAATTTGGGGCACTGCACGTGCAATCTAATGTGCCACCAGATAGGAGTGGTGTGTTAAGTAGTACTATTCCTATCAGTTTAATCCCTGTTATGTGCCTTTTTTTTTGTTTGGTTTTTGAAGCCACAGTGCAGCACCAGAGGCCAGAAAAATTAGGCATCTACACATGCCTGAAAAATTAGGTATTGTTGCAGCCACTGCTGTAGCAGCGGCCAGAAAAATTGATGTTTGTTTTCCAGGCAGAAAGTGCCCTAAAACATTGCGGCTTGAACCCTAGTTGGTGGGGGATAAGTCACGCAAGTCATCCGGCATTCAGAGATCAAATACAGCAGCGTGTGGACCATTTTTAGCCCAAGGCAGCTCATCTCATCAGGCCTTTTTTAGTCGAATATATCGCCCACTGTCAGTCCCTTCGGGATCCATCCCTCATTCATTTTAATAAAGGTGAGATAATCAAGACTTTTTTGACCTAGGCGACTTCTCTTCTCAGTGAAAATACCTCCTGCTGCACTGAAGGTCCTTTCTGACAGGACACTTGAAGCGGGGCAGGCCAGAAGTTCTCTCGCAAATTGGGATAGCTCAGGCCACAGGTCAAGCCTGAACACCCAGTAGTCAAGGGGTTCATCGCTCCTCAGAGTGTCGATATCTGCAGTTAAGGCGAGGTAGTCTGCTACCTGTCGGTCGAGTCGTTCTCTGAGGGTGGACCCCGAAGGGCTGTGGCGATGCGTAGGACTTAAAAAGCTCTGCATGTCCTCCATCAACAACACGTCTGTAAAGCGTCCTGTCCTTGCCGGCATGGTCGTGGGAGGAGGAGTATTACTTTCACCTCTTCCCCTGTTAGATTCCCGTTGTGCTGTGACATCACCCTTATACGCTGTGTAAAACATACTTTTTAATTTATTTTGGAACTGCTGCATCCTTTCAGGCTTGCGGTAATTCTGTAACATTTCAGGCACTTTCTGCTTATACCGGGGGTCTAGTAGCGTGGACACCCAGTACAGGTCGTTCTCCTTCAGCCTTTTTATACGAGGGTCCCTCAACAGGCACGACAGCATGAAAGACCCCATTTGCACAAGGTTGGATGCCGAGCTACTCATGTCCCGTTCCTCGTCCTCAGTGATCTCACTGAAGGTATCTTCTTCCCCCCAGCCATGTACAACACCACGGGTACCAGATAGGTGACAATGAGCACCCTGGGATGCCTGCTGTGGTTGGTCTTCCCCCTCCTCCTCAAAGCCACATAATAAACCTATTAACCCCTAAACCTCAAGCCCCCCACAACGAAATATACTAAAATAAACTATTAACTCCTAACCGAATGCTCCCCCCAATGAAATAAACTAATTTAAACTAGTAACCCCTAAATCTAACAACCACTTAACTTTATATCAAAATTACAATTTACCTATCTTAAATTAAATTAAAATGTACCTGTCAAAATAAAAATAAAAAATTTAAACTAACTATTATAATTATTAAACTAAGATTAAACTAACTACCAATTAAATAAAAATAAACTACCAATAAAAAAATCTTAACACTACTCTAAAAATTACAAAAAGTATCTACCTACACAAAATAAAAACTAAACTAAATTACAAAAAACAAACAAAAACTAAATTACGAAAAATAACAAATTATCAAAAATAAAAAATAATTACACCTAATCTAACAGCCCTATCAAAATAAAAATGCCCACCCAAAATAAAAAAAAACCTAGCCTACAATAAACTACCAATGGCCCTTAAAAGGGCCTTTTGTGGGGCATTGCCCCAAAGATATCAGCTCTTTTACCTGTACAAAAATACAAACACCCCCCCAACAGTAAAATCCACCACCCCCACAACCAACCCCCCCAAATAAAAACCCTAACTCTAAAATAACCTAAGCTAACTATTGCCCTGAAAAGGGCATTTGTATGGGCATTGTCCTTAAAAGGGCATTTATCTCTTTTACTGCCCAGATAATAAACTAAAAAAAAAAAACACCCAAAAAACCCTTAAAAAAATCTAACACTAACCCCAAGACGATCCACTTACAATTGTTGAAGTCCCGCTTGAAGGATCCATCCAGCCGGCGAAGTCCTCATCCATGCGGCAAGAAGTCTTCATCCAGGCGGCCTCTTCGATCTTCATCCAGCGGGCGTGGAGCAGGTCCATCCTGAAGACATCTGGCATGGAACATCCTCTTCATACGGTCTCCGCTGTAAACTGGAACTTCAATGCAAGTGATGTCATCCAAGATGGCGTTCCTTGCATTCCTATTGGCTGAAGGATTTGAATCAGCCAATTCAATCTATTACAGTAAAAAAAAAGTTTTTTTTAAAATCTACACTACTGTTACACCAGATATGAGTTGCACTGGGGTGACACTGTGCCCTGGCAGGCACTGAAACGCACACGTGTGAAGGAAACTGACTGCTATTATTTAACACAGTCAAAAAAGTGTTGTTTTTTTAAATGTACACTACTGTTACACCAGATATGAGTTGCACTGGTGTGACACTGTGCCCTGGCAGGCACTGAAACGCACACGTGTGAAGGAAACTGACTGCTATTATTTAACACAGTCAAAAAAGTGTTTTTTTTTTTTTAAATGTACACTACTGTTACACCAGATATGAGTTGCACTGGGGTGACACTGTGCCCTGGCAGGCAGGCACTGAAACGCACACGTGTGAAGGAAACTGACTGCTATTATTTAACACAGTCAAAAAAGTGTTGTTGTTTTTAACTCTACACTACTGTTACACCAGATATGAGTTGCACTGGGGTGACACTGTGCCCTGGCAGGCAGGCACTGAAACGCACACGTGTGAAGGAAACTGACTGCTATTATTTAACACAGTCAAAAAAGAGTTGTTTTT
>NC_069510.1:30607416-30617416 GCF_027579735.1 Bombina bombina | reverse complement strand
TGCAATCTAGTTTTAAAAACCACCCCTGCACAGGTGTTATAAAATGGTCTGGCATATAAGATGACATTTCTTACTGAAAAATAAATTCAAGAGAAGGAAGAAATACACTGAAAATAGAATGACAGTACAGAGGTGATTTTAATTTCTGCTGTATCTGATTCATGACAGTTTAATGTTAGGTGGGCTATCCCTTTGAGCTATCAGTTTAAGATTATATTGAATCAAACATCATTCAAATTTTAAAATCAATGTTTATCTATAATTCTAATTTCACACATACATACTTTCAAAGTATAATACACAATGTAACAAATGGCACTTACAAGTTCTGATGAGTGATCAATGACACAAGTATCAAGCAATTTGATTCGTTAGTGATAGTTTAAAATGTATATTTGAATCAGATTGGCTGATGTCATAAATAATGTGATTATGCATATTCCAATCAAAAGTGGTTGAAAAATTCACTAGTGTGTGGGTTGTTTAGGGGTTTGCGTCATAATTAGTGCGAAAAGTGTTGCGTCAAATTTGTCTCGAAGTGTAGAGTGTGACTTGTATTATATGCCTTAAACATGATGCAAATAGATTTATAAAAAAAATAAAAAAAAGAAGTTAGCTATATTTTGTTGTGTATTTATTTCATTTTTATCTCTATATCTATTAGTGCAACAAGTTTGGGGGAAAACTTTGCACCAAATTTGGAGAAATAATATTGTCCCCTTGCTTTGTAATGAGAGACAAAGATGTAACAATCTATAAGTAGTAATATATTTTTCATTTTTATCCCTATATCTACTAGTTGTTCACCAAATGTGGAGCAATAATATTGTTTGATTTAGAAAGGGTATACAATTTTAATAACATTTCTAATTTACTTTTATTATGTAATATACTTCTTTCTCTTGCAACATTGAACATAAGCTTTCTGTGTTTTCCTACACCCATTGATTTCTATGGCATCTGCGGTATCAAGGGTGGCGGTTTGAAAACTAGGTACGCTGCGTCGGAATAGATGCAAGCGTATCTGTTAAATGTTTGATAAATTGGGAAAAGGTTCAAATAGAGTTTAATGTGAATTTGAAACATCTGTAATGACGCAAGCATCAATCTGCGTTGGATTAAGATCGCAGGAGCGTATATTTCGTCACACATATTCAACATTTGACCATCTTGACGCTTTGTTAACTACGGCGGATCAATCTCGCGACAAATACGACGCAGGATTCCAGCGTATTATCAGTTGACACTTTGATAAATATCCCCCTTAGATTCAAGGTAATCACAGAGGTAAAAAGTATATTAATATACCCGTATTGGTTATGCAAAACTGGAGAATGGATAATACAGTGATTATCTATCTTTTTAAACAATAAAAATTCTGGAGTAGACTGTTCTTTTAAGGCTGTGAAACGTTGGTCAAAATGTACATCTAACACAAGTAAGCGACAAGATGGCAGACATTTGTGTGACAAAATTAGCACAGAATAAAAAGACATTAAACTTCTGATATTTCCTACATTAATACACTTTAAAAATATTTTTTTACACTACACTGAAGTATAATACATCAGGAAAAATGGAAAACAAATAAAACAGTATTTGTGTTTGTATTTGCAAAAATAAATATATTAGTAATGCATTTACATGACTTTCAAATAAACATATTTGCATTTGAGGTCTGCATTTCTATAGCTTCCACTGATAACGCAAAGCTCTCAAACCTACACTTCTAACCTGTGTCTATCTCAGAGAGTTGAACACAGTTCTAGGGAACATGCACAAAATGTGTTTGTTTTTAATGTTGACTTCAACAAAAGTGTCCCTTTTACTTCAAAAACTACAGTTGCTTCACTCTGCTGGTATCCTTTGTTGAAATGGATACCTAGGTATGCTAAGGGGCAGCAATGCACTACACTACTAGAATATAGCTGCTAATTGCTGGCTGCACATATATGCCTCTTGTCATTGATTCACCTGAGCTGTTCAGCTAGCTCTCAGTAGTGCAGTGCTGCTCCATCAACAAAAAATAACAAGAGAATGAAGCACATTTGATAATATGGATAAAATGGAAAGATGTTTAAAATTATATGATCTGCCTGAATCATTAAAAAAAATTGTGTTTCATGTCATTTTGACCAGTCATTATATCCAAGAATTAGAGTAGGTTTTGTAATATTTCTGACTTCACTGAAAGCAAAATATAACTTTATTTAAAAACAATGCTTCTGTTGTATTTACTATTCCTAAATGTGGCAAAATTGTTCAAAATTTAAACATAGTCTTGCAAAGTAATTTATTAGCAAAGTTATCACTAGAAATAACCAGTCAGGAAAAAGGAAATTAAAGGGAAAGTAAAGTAAAAAAAAAATCAAACTTTTATGATTCAGACAGCGTGAGCAATTGTAAACAACTTTCTAAGGTACTTTAATTATCAAATTAGCTTTGTTTCTTGGTATCCTTTGTTGAAAAGGATACCTAGGTAGGCTCAGGAGCAGAATGTACTCAGGGCCGGATTTCCCAATAGGCACAGTAGGCATGTGCCTACAGGCGGACTCCAGTGTGGGGCGCAGCCCAGACAGGTATCAGATCGGCAAGGTTTCCATTCCATACACAGACACTGGTGTCTGGGACAGATCCTTGCAGTGTCTGCGGTGCTGCCCGTTTTGCAGCGGGGAGGGACTCGGCCAGAGGAGTCGGACAGATTAATACTGTTGCTGGTTCTGACTCCTCCTTGTTGACTCATGTGGCGCCCTGTTTTACGGGGTTGTTTCTGCGCCTGCGTGAGGACGCTTACGCTGCTCAGTAGCGGGATTTGGGAAAGACTTTGCTGATTCAACAAAACTTTGACCTAACTCTAACACTGATCCAAACAACTTCATTTTAACTTTAAAGTAATTAATGATTTTTTATTTATTTATGTGGCTATATATTAACCTATGTAGAATTTTTTTTATAATAAATTATAAGCTGTAGTTCAAAAATACAATATTAGTGCAATTTATTTCCAGCAGATATAGGGGCCTAGTTATCAAGCCGTCAACCTCAAATACGCTGGAATTCCGCATCGTATTTGTGGCGAGGCTGATACGCCTTAGTTATCAAAGGCTCGAGACCGGCAAAAGTAGAATTTTGTGACGTAAGCATCGATCCGCCGGACTCAGTCCGACACAGATCGATTCTTACGTCACTCCAGATGTTCCGCACACAAGTGCGGCACATTCTCACTACTTTTGCTAGTTATCAAAAAACTAGCAGGTACGCTCGGCACTTTTACGGCCCAGCGTACCTGGTTTTCAATCCGCCACCCCTGGAGGCAGCGGATCCCATAGGAATCAATGGGAGTCTGACCATAGCGAAAGTACAAGTTCGCTGCTGACAGACATCCAATTGATTTCTATGGGAGCTGTCTACACCTAACACCCTAACATGTACCCCGAGTCTAAACACCACTAATCTGTCCCCCCCTACACCGCCGCAACTAAATAAAGTTATTACCCCCTAAACCGCCGCTCCCGGAGCCCACCGCAAGCTACTCTATACATATTAACCCCTAAACCGCCGCTCCCGGAGCCCACCGCAACTATAATAAATGTATTAACCCCTAAACCACCGCTCCCTGAACCCGCCGCAACCTATATTAAATGTATTAACCCCTAATCTGCCCCCCCTACACCGTCGCCACCTATAATAAATTTATTAACCCCTATCCTGCCCCCCCCTACACCGTCGCCACCTATAATAAATTTATTAACCTCTATCCTGCCCCCCACTACGCCGCCGCCACTGTAATAAAATTATTAACCCCTAAACCTAAGTCTAACCCTAACGCCCCCCTAACTTAAATATTAATTAAATAAATCTAAATAAATTAACTCTTATTAACTAAATGAATCCTGTTTAAAACTAAATACTTACCTTTAAAATAAACACTAATATAGCTACAATATAAATAATAATTATATTCTAGCTATCTTAGGATTTATATTTATTTTACAGGTACCTTTCAATTTATTTTAACTAGGTACAATAGCTATTAAATAGTTATTAACTATTTAATAGCTTACCTAGCTAAAATAAAGAGAAATGTACCTGTTAAATAAATCCTAACCTAAGTTACAATTACACCTAACACTACACTATACTTTAATAAATTAATCCCATTTAAAAATAAATACTTACCTGTAAAATAAATAATAAATTAATAATTATATTGTAGCTATCTTAGGATTTATATTTATTTTACAGGTAACTTTGTATTTATTTTAGCTAGTTAGAATAGTTATTAAATAGTTATTAACTATTTAATAACTACCTAGCTAAAAGAAATACAAAATTACCTGTAAAATAAATCCTAACTTAAGTTACAATTAAACCTAATACTACACTATCATTAAATTAATTAAATAAACTACCTACAAATAACTACAATTAAATACAATTACATAAACTAACTAAAGTACAAAAAATAAAAAAAGCTAAGTTACAAAAAAAAAAAAAGTTACAAACATGTTAAAAATATTACAACAATTTTAAGCTACTTACACCTAATCTAAGCCCCCTAATAAAATAACAAACCCCCCCAAAATAAAAAAATGCCCTACCCTATTCTAAATTAAATAAATTTCAAAGCTCTTTTACCTTACCAGCCCTTAAAAGGGCCATTTGTGGGGGCATGCCCCAAAGAAAACAGCTCTTTTGCCTGTAAAAGAAAAATACAACCCCCCCCAACATTAAAACCAACCACCCACATACCCCTAATCTAACCCAAACCCCCCTTACAAAAGCCTAACACTAATCCCCTGAAGATCATCCTACCTTTAGTTGTCTTCACTCAGCCGAGCCACCGATGGAACTGAAGAGGACATCCGGAGCGGAAGAAGTTAATCCTCCAAGCGGCGCTGAAGAAATCTTCCATCCGATGAAGTCATCATCCAGGCGGCGCTGAAGAAAAGTCTTCGATCCGGCCGATGTCATCTTCAAAGAGGCGCTGAAGAGGTCTTCTATCCGGGCGAAGTCATCTTCCAAGCCGGGTCTTGAATCTTCCTTCCGCCGACGCGGAACCACCTTCTTCCAATCAGCCAATCAGATTGAGCTCGCATTCTATTGGCTGATCGGAACAGCCAATAGAATGCGAGCTCAATCTGATTGGCTGATTCCATCAGCCAATCAGATTTTTCCTACCTTAATTCCGATTGGCTGATAGAATCCTATCAGCCAATCGGAATTGAGGGGACGCCATCTTGGATGACGTCCCTTAAAGGAGCCGTCATTCGTCGTAGTCCGTCGGTGAAGAAGGTGGTTCCGCATCGGCGGAAGGAAGATTCAAGACCCAGCTTGGAAGATGACTTCGCCCGGATAGAAGACCTCTTCAGCGCCTCTTTGAAGATGACATGGGCCGGATCGAAGACTTTTCTTCAGCGCTGCCTGGATGATGACTTCATCGGATGGAAGATTTCTTCAGCGCCGCTTGGAGGATTAACTTCTTCCGCTCCGGATGTCCTCTTCAGTTCCATCGGTGGCTCGGCTGAGTGAAGACAACTAAAGGTAGGATGATCTTCAGGGGATTAGTGTTAGGTTTCTGTAAGGGGGGTTTGGGTTAGATTAGGGGTATGTGGGTGGTGGGTTTTAATGTTGGGGGGGGGGGGTTGTATTTTTCTTTTACAGGCAAAAGAGCTGTTTTCTTTGGGGCATGCCCCCACAAATGGCCCTTTTAAGGGCTGGTAAGGTAAAAGAGCTTTGAAATTTATTTAATTTAGAATAGGGTAGGGCATTTTTTTATTTTGGGGGGTTTGTTATTTTATTAGGGGGCTTAGATTAGGTGTAAGTAGCTTAAAATTGTTGTAATATTTTTAACATGTTTGTAACTTATTTTTTTATTTTTTGTACTTTAGTTAGTTTATGTAATTGAATTTAATTGTAGTTATTTGTAGGTAGTTTATTTAATTAATTTAATGATAGTGTAGTATTAGGTTTAATTGTAACTTAGGTAAGGATTTATTTTACAGGTAATTTTGTATTTCTTTTAGCTAGGTAGTTATTAAATAGTTAATAACTATTTAATAACTATTCTAACTAGCTAAAATAAATACAAAGTTACCTGTAAAATAAATATAAATCCTAAGATAGCTACAATATAATAATTAATTATATTGTAGCTATCTTAGGGTTTATTTTACAGGTAAGTATTTATTTTTAAATAGGAATAATTTATTAAAGTATAGTGTAGTGTTAGGTGTAATTATAACTTAGGTTAGGATTTATTTTACAGGTAAATTTCTCTTTATTTTAGCTAGGTAGCTATTAAATAGTTAATAACTATTTAATAGCTATTGTACCTGGTTAAAATAAATTGAAAGGTACCTGTAAAATAAAAATAAATCCTAAGATAGCTAGAATATAATTATTATTTATATTGTAGCTCTATTAGGGTTTATTTTAAAGGTAAGTATTCAGTTTTAAATAGGATTCATTTAGTTAATAAGAGTTAATTTATTTAGATTTATTTAATTAATATTTAAGTTAGGGGGGCGTTAGGGTTAGGGTTAGACTTAGGTTTAGGGGTTAATCATTTTATTACAGTGGCGGCGGTGTAGTGGGGGGCAGGATAGGGGTTAATTAATTTTTTATAGGTGGCGACGGTGTAGGGGGGGCAGGATAGGGGTTAATAGGTTTAATATAGGTTGCGGCGGGTTCAGGGAGCGGCGGTTTAGGGGTTAAACTATTTATTTAGTTGCGGAGAGGTGCGGGATCAGCAGGATAGGGGTTAATAATTTTATAATAGAGGGCGACGGTGTAGGGGGGGCAGGATAGGGGTTACTAGGTATACTGTAGGTGGCAGCGGTGTCCGGGAGCGGCGGTTTAGGGGTTAATACATTTATAAGAGTTGGGGCGGGGTCTAGGAGCGGCGGTTTAGGGGTTAATACATTTATAAGAGTTGCGGCGGGGTCTAGGAGCGGCGGTTTAGGGGTTAGTAACTTTATTGAGTTGCGGGAGGCTCCGGGGGCGCCGGTATAGGGGGTAGAACAGTGTAGTTTAGTGTGAGTGCTTAGTGACAGGCTAGCAATAAAGCTGGGAAAAAGCCGAAGGGCAGCGAGATCGGATGAGTGATAACTGTCACAGTCCGCTGCTCATCACCCCACGGCTTTTTGACAGCTTTATTTGATAACTTAGGCGTATTTTTTCAGGTCCGCGGCGGCGATGTGAGGCGAGCTTAGGCGGGCGTATTGGGCCGGCGAAGCCAGAAAAGTAGACGGCTTGATAACTACCCCCCATACTCTCTATAAATACTGTTGCTGTCACATAGTAGGGCAATCTGGCAACTAATGGTACTGTCCACCACTGAGCTGGCACCTTTAGCTGGCTGCAAACCATTGCATCAGATGGGATTGAATGGACAGAAGGGAAGGGTGAGTGATAGGGGCCATTACTGAGCTCTTCTTGCCGCATTAAGAGTTATAGAGTAACACATAATAATACCACAACCAATTCACCACACTGTTACAGACACAGTGAGAGTTTAAAGCATTGTAATCATTCAGCTCCATAATACATGTATACAAATAACAGTAATAAATATATTGCTATGCTATATAACAGTACCTATACAGATGATGATGAATGATAGGAATTATTAGCATATAAGTAATCATGTGTAGAAATGTTTTATAATAATTTATAAGCTGTAGTTCCAAAAAACAAACAAACACAGGGCTTTTTATTGCATACTCTGCATTACATTTTGTATATCAGTTGCAGTTATTAATCCATTTATGCTTATTCACCTGATATCTGTTGTACAGAACTGGACAACTTTGTATACATTAAAGGTATTTGGCAGTGAATGATGTCTTCCTAAGTGATTTGTACAGTAATCACCACCCTGCGTGCCTAATTTTTAATAACAACAGTGATCTCTTTTATAACCTTTTTATGAGATTATATATAGCTTTATATCTTTTGCAGTATTCTGAGCTGTATTGTAAATGCATTGTATGTAACAACATTTCTGTGTGTTTTGGGAGATAACACATGAAAACTACACAGCTGTATCTAGTGTAAATTATTAATTGACCCTATGAGAACAAACTACAGTATTCTTTCAGACGTTCATGGAAAATTGCATCGTCACTGCAGGCTGCCCTAAGTATTAATGAGCATTCACTTGAACTTAATTAAAGGGACACTAAACCCAAATTTGTCTTTCATGATTCAGATAAAGCAGTAATTTTAAGCAACTTTCTAATTTACTCCTATTATCAATTGTTCATTGTTCTCTTGCTATCTTTATTTAGAAAGCAGGGATGTAAAGCTTAGGAGCTAAATGTAGCCACCAATAAACAAACACTATCCAGGATGCTGAACCTAAAATGGACCGATTCCTAAGATTTACATTCCTGCCTTTTAAATAAAGATAGCAAGAGAACTGAGAAAAATTGAAATTAGAAAGTTGATTAAAATCGCAGCTCTATCTGAATCATGAAAGGAATCATTTGGGTTAAATAATTTGAGTTAAATAATAGTAAAAAAAATTCTCTGGTTTGTCACTTTTTTGTGAGGGGGGCCGGGGGGGGGTGCTTCAGGTTTTTGTGCCTACAGGCACTTGAGATGTAAATCCGGACCTAAATGTACTACCAAGACCTAGCTTGTGACTGGTGGCTGCAAATATATACCTTGTCACTGGCTCATCAAATGTGTTCAGCCTACTTAGATTTACTCTTCAACAAAGGATGCCCATTCTAAGGTTTCGTAGATTTCTTCTTGTGACAGTGCAACACATTTAGATCTGGATTTGCTGAATGCACATGCCTAATTTGTTTTAAATTACATGCTCTGTTTAAATCAAATTTTTTTAATTTTCACTTAAAGGGACACTAAACCCAAATTTGTTCTTTAATGATTCAGATTGAGCATGAAATTTTAAGCAACTTTCTAATTTACTCCTATTATCAATTTTTCTGCTTTCTCTTGCTATCTTTTTTATTTTAAGAGCAGGAATATAAAGCTTTGGAGCCGGCTCATTTGGGGTTTAGATCCTGGGTTACGCTTGCTTATTGGTGGCTGAATGTAGCCACCAATAAGCAAGCACTATCCAGGGTGCCAAAAAATAAACATACCAAAATATACACACAATAGGTGGGTGGAACTTGGCGGCCATTTTCAGCTGCTAACAAAAGATGATTATTTAAAAGTTTCATGTACTTATTACAAGCTTATATATGTGAGACCAGTTGCAGGATGGTTCTCTGGTATCTAATAATAGTCATAGTTATGTATTGGGTCTAGACTGTCCCTTTAATGTCCGCTGGAAAAGGAGTGGTACCTATGGTGTTGGGACATGCCCTAAAGACTTCTGGGAGTTTTTACTTATTCCAAAAAGGAACAAAATTGTATACCAGTGGACTGTTTTTTATTTTAAGAAGGGGGGGGGGGGGGATTACTGCTTTAAGATGGCAAATACATAATGCAAGTGGTTTATATCCCCTGCTAAAATCATAACTTGAACAACTGACTACATAGAAAAATATCACTTAAACAAACAAAAAAAAAATCCTCCTCCATATGTCTCATACCATTAAGTGTAGAATGTAATCTTATCAAGCTGTAATTGTTAAAAATTACTATGTGAAACTTTAAAAACATCAATTCTGAGTAATATTACAGAGAAAAAAAAAACATTGTATAAAGAGATAAATGATACTCACTTCCAATATGACCTTTTTACTGTGCAAGTCATGTTGAATCATTATAAAATTATTTTTCTGTTAATTCTTTCTCTGATATAAATGCAGACACAGGTGATAGATATCCAGCAATACGTATGGAATATGTAGTAAACTATCCCTTAATCATAAACCAGGGGGTTAAAATTAATGGGATACTGGTGACTTCATACAGGGCATTTCCATTAGTGTATGGGGCAAATGCTCCCTCCGATTTATTTTGTAAAAGAATTTAATGTAATGAATAGTTATTTGTTATCATAAACGTATTGTTGCTTGAC
>NC_069510.1:30592416-30602416 GCF_027579735.1 Bombina bombina | reverse complement strand
GGATC
The DNA here is from genome assembly GCF_027579735.1 of Bombina bombina. NCBI lineage: Eukaryota > Metazoa > Chordata > Amphibia > Anura > Bombinatoridae > Bombina > Bombina bombina. The sequence goes on along the minus strand of NC_069510.1, from coordinate 30,602,411 downwards.
TGTATGTGCTGTACCTGAATTTACTGTTTGCTGAGGTTGACAGCACTGTGAGTCACAGGGTTATGTACAGAGAGCTGAACTCTTGGATCTCAACGGGCATCAGGCTGATTTATTGCACTCTCTGAAGACTTAGCAAAAGCATAGTTTGGAGTCTAATTTTTAGCTTGTACTGCCTTGCTAGACTGCCCTTGAAAGATTAATGTGCTTAGGGGCATAGAGAGACGGTTTCCTGGGACTGCTGTTCTCTGATCCTCTATAAAGGGAAACTGTGGAGGATTTGTGTAATATCCATGCTATAAACTGTGTTATTAAACCCCATACCTCTCACTGAAACTTGAAGGACCTGCTCCTATATGGGGTAACAGGAAAAGGCATTATAGAGCACTGGCTGATCTGTGCTACTCAAATTATAGACTGGACTCTCAAGAGTTAATTAATGAAGCAGTTCTCTGTATATATAAGTGTTATTTTCTTTAATTTTTGTGGGCTACTTAAGCAATATTGGTTCTCATCAAAGTATATCTAAGCATATAAGGTCTGTGCTAGTCAAGATGTTGGCAGTTTTTCTGCTTTTTTGCTTTTTTTTGTATCTTACAATAAGCCACGCTTAAATTTGTATGTAAATATATACTGCATAGGCTCTGATCTTAAACTTGACATAAGGTCAAAAGCTGAGATTTCATTAATAAATAAGAGTAAATAAAACTGTTATACCAAGAGGGAGGGAAGGGAAGGAGAAGAAAAAACACATACTACAAAAAAATTCACTGTTGCAAATACATATTTTCCCTGTGCTAAAAAGCATTAAAGACCCTTAAAGCCAAATTGTTCAAATTAGTCTCATCGTAGCATAGCTTAATTTAAGCTTTGTAAGTCAAAAGGGTCTCTACCTAAAATACTCTTCTATGTGGGCAGGTTTAATATTGTTATAAAATTTTTATTGTTATTCTTAGAATGAGATAGAGGGGGGAACCCCAATAGCGATATGCGTCTGACTTTCTGGTAAAATAAACTAGAACTCAGAACTTATATTTCTGAATATCTTAGGTAATAAATACTGTTAGAGCTCCCATTAATCCTTGTTTCTATATTTCCAAAATCAAGCCCTGACTGCTCATTTACTTCTACCTAAGCTTCAGGCCTGTTAGGCCGACTTCTGTACAAGAATTAATCAACTGCTGCCAAGAGCTCTTTTTAGAACTATCATCACTGCTACTTACCACAATTTGGTTACATAGAGCAAAGGCTGACTCAATCACTATATAAGTTATTGGTTACTAATGTAACTCATCTCACACTGGGGGGCCCATCTTAGAAAGGTTATACGCTCTGAAGTTTTAGTTCAGCACACTGATTCAAGGATAAATCCTTGAGGTCAGCGGACTAGGAAGGCTAAATCCTTTGGTATTTATATAGTAAAAGAAGACAATCTTATAAGATGTAAATATTATTTATCTTCTAATTAACCAACAGTAAAAATCCTGTAAGGCAATCTGAAAGGCCTAGAACTAAGTACAGTTCAAACCAATCTACTCCAGGTCCTCCCTGACAATTATCAGGTAAATCATAGAGCATATGCACTCTTGGCTATAGGTATTATTCTTAGCGACACTGTCTCTCCTGCAACAGGGAGAAAACAAGGACATAAACTGAGGCCAAAGATTTATCTGGGCACAGGGATAGACCAGTCTAAACTCCCTGTATACAAATAAATATTTGTTAAAATATAACTCTTCATGAATATCTACTGGTAATATAATTCAGTAAAGTGTATATAAAGGGAATTAAAGACGCAAAACTAATTGGTAGATTCTGTTACTTAGCAGCGAGGATCCAAAAGTGTACCCTTTCTCCTAGGTGTAAACAAGTGGGATAAAACTCACACATTTTCAATAAAGATTCACTTCTCCCTACCTGTATGGCTGGATTTCTCACATAAATAATTAAGCACCCCCATATAGGCACTTTTCTTTTTTTTCTTCCCACTTTCACGTCACTTTTACCACCTCACTATATCCTCACCTCCTAGCTGGAGGATTAATTACCTCCCCAAAACTTCACATTCACTCTCTACTTTCTGGTATTCCTTTTTTTTTTTTTTTTTTTTTTTTTTTTAATTTCTCTTCACGGTAATAACTCTCACTACTGTTTTTTTTCCAACCCATGGATAAATTTTTACACACTACACATAAGACCCCTTCTCCAGCCATGGCAGCTAGACAAAAGGATAGGAAACCTAGGAACACACAAGAAACTGTCACTGATATACAATCAAGTACAGCTAATGTATCAGAATTGCAAGAAGCAACAAGCATTCAAAATTTTGTTACCAGTATCTCAAATGCTTTGGCCCCTAAATTTGAGGCTCTCAAAACTGAACTTAGACAAGATATTTTCCTGTTAACACAGGAAGTTCGACAATTTTCCTCCAGATTGCAGGAAGTGGAACAAAGGGTATCTGATCTGGAGGACCTAACAACTCTGCATGGTTCCAATCTTGAAAATGCAAATACTAATATACAAAAAATTCAAAACAAACTAGAGGATCTAGAGAATAGGTCCAGAAGGAACAATGTGAGAGTTGTGGGTCTTCCAGAGGAACAACAAAATGAGAACCTTATTCCCTTTATTTCAGAATTATTACCCAAACTGCTGAAAATACCACCCACACATCAACCTATTTTGGTTGAGAGAGCGCACAGACTTGGCCCCCTCCGCATAGATAATAAAAGCAGAAATAAACCTAGACCGGTTATAGCAAAATTATTGAACTACCAGGACAAAGTAACCTTATTTCAGTATTATCGTAGACAGCAACCGATTACTTTTGAAGGGGCAAAAATCTTATTATTTCAAGATTTTTCTGTGGACACAGCAACTAAAAGACAGGAGCTAGCTCCTATCTGCTCCAAATTTATAGAAAAAGGCTATCGGGCGATGATAATATACCCCCACAAACTTAAGGTCATAGCACTTGAGAAAACGCACTGGTTTGAAGAAGTCAGTCAGGCTGAAAAGTTCTATAAAACACTTGAACCTCTAACTTAATAAATAGAGGACAGGAGTACAATAAACACTGGAAGGTAATAAAAAAAAAATGGCTGGAACTCAGGCTCCTATTAGGGTAGACCCGTACTGTTCAACAGACATGGGTCCTGGGACTCTCTTCCCCCACGTGCGGGGTAAATTAAACTCATTTATTTTTTTTTTTATTTTTTTTTATTTTTTTTTTTTTTTCTCTCTGCTTTGTTTTTTGTTTCTGTTTGTGTTTTTGTCGCTGTTTTTGTTCTTTTCTTTTTTTTTCCTTCTTTTCTCTCCCTCTCTTGGTCTCTTCTCCCCCTCTCCTTCTTTCTTCCTTTCCTCCTCTTTTTGTATTAAATGGATCCAATAGAAAAATGTAAAATAGTGTCTTGGAACGTAGGAGGGATTTCTACACCCATTAAACGAAAGGCAATCCTTACACAATTACGTAAATCCCAAACTGACATTGGTTTCATACAAGAAACCCATTTATCTGCTGAAGAATCTTTAAAATTAAAAACTTCCTGGGTTAAAGAAATATACTCTACTGCTGGTATCAAGAGAAAGAGGGGGGTTGCAATACTAATAGGTAAAAGGATTGGGGCAGAAGTTGTCAGCTCTGTTGCCGATCCGGGGGGGAGATATGTCCTAATAAAAATAAAAATTGCACAGAGGCTGTATACGCTTTGCAATGTCTACGGCCCAAATGTGTTCGATGCAGAATTCTGGAATATTCTACAGTCGAAGCTCCTATCCTATGCAGAAGGCCTCTTGATTGTAGGGGGCGATTTTAACATGGCACCACAATGCCCAGTAGATAGGCTCAGACAAAATACTAAACACTTGAAACAAAAAAGAGATAACCTAGAATCTAAAATGTATAGAAAAATCAAGACCAACTTAGCCTTATGTGACATTTGGAGGATTCAGAACCCATCCGCTCAGATGTTTACATGCCTCTCGAAGGCTCATAAGACCATGTCTAGAATCGATGTATTCCTGATGGATGAGCGCCTTATATCAACAGGGGTTAAGGCTGAGGTAATGCCTATACTCTTATCGGATCATGCACCTATCTCTCTCGTGCTACAATTAGCTCATACACTCCCTAACACACCTCGTTTCTTCTTTCCTTATTATCTTGCATCTGATTCAAAATTTAAAAGTCGGCTCTTAAAAACATATAAAGAATATGTACAGTTCAATAGAGAGCATTTGGGAAACCCTGAATTATTCTGGGAGACTGCGAAGGCAGTAATGAGGGGTGAAATCATTGCATACAATGCTGCTCTACTTAAGAAAACTAGATTAAAAGAAAAAGAGGCATGTAAGTTCTTGCTTAACTCTTATAATCAATACTTGCTTAATAAAACCTCCCTCAACTGGGCAAAATATATGAGAGCTAAAAGCGAGAGGGACTCCTTCATCCTATCCCAAGAAACTCAAAAAGAACTGAAAATCCAGGCCAGAATGTATAGATATGGCAACAAATCTGGTAAAATGCTGGCTAAACTAATCAAAAATGAAAAAAAGCAACCAAATATAGACAAACTCCAGCATAAAGGGGAGTACCTTACTAAACCTGACGATATTCTTGGTGTATTTCATCAATATTATAAGGAGCTCTACATGCTTAATAGTAATGACACAAAGAAATCTGCTCATTTCTGGAGTGGAATTAAATATCCTACATTAAATCTAGAAGACACTAATAGTCTTAACGCCCCCATCACGGCAGAAGAGATTGGGAAAACAATTTCTAACCTATCTCTCAATAAAGCAGCCGGCCCCGATGGTCTCCCTAGCGAGTTCTATAAAATTATGTCTACTGAAGTTACTTCGCATCTTTGTATTCTTTTTAATAGTTTTTATATTGACGGCAAACCCATTCCCCCCTCCTTTTCTCACTCCTATACAACATTGATACTTAAAGGAGACAAAGATCCTTCGTATAAGGAGTCATATAGACCAATTGCTTTACTTAACGGCGATTATAAAATCTTAGCTGCAATTTTGGCATCCAGATTACAAGGGGCCCTCACAAAAATCATTCATACAGATCAATCAGGGTTCCTAAATAATAGGAACTCTGCTGCAAAAATTAGGGAGGTCTTGGTTGTGACAGAGTATTACGAGACGGTATCTGAGGGGGACAGCGGGGGAGAGGGTACACATGATCTTGCCATTATATCCATTGATGCTGAAAAGGCATTTGATTCTATCACCCATGAGCATATCTATTCTTCTTTAAATCATTTCGGCATCGGGGGTAATTTCTCTGATTTTGTTGCGAATCTCTATACCCAACCTTCCACAAAACTGATAGTAAATAGGAATATCTCATCTCCTATTTTTTTGGGTAGAGGAACGCGTCAAGGCTGCCCTCTCTCCCCGCTCCTCTTCGATATTGCCATTGAGCCGTTAGCAATTAAAATAAGACAATCCTTGGATGGTATTAAAATTCACAACCATGAAATAAGAACTGGGCTCTATGCAGATGATTTGCTTGTCTATATGACAAATACCAAATTAAACATGCCTAAGCTTCTTCATATAATGGATCACTTTGGTTCCTTTTCAGGTTACAAAGTAAATATGACGAAATCTGAAATATTCTGGCTTAGGAAAAACACAAATTCAATAACAAATATCCCCTTCAGACAGGTTACGGAATCTTTTAAATATCTAGGGATCCATATCCCGGTTAAAAATACCGACCTTTACAATCTTAACATTCTTCCAGTTTTTAAAACGATCAAAGAAAAACTTAAAGATTGGCAAAATCTGCCCTTATCACTTTCTGGCCGGATTGCTCTATTTAAAATGGCCCTCCTACCGAAACTACTTTATATTCTTCAAAACACACCATTATTACTACTTGGAAAAGACATCCGATCATTCAATAGTGCACTTAAAAAATTTCTTTGGCAAGGGAAAAGATCAAAAATTTCTTTCGGAAAACTTTCAGTGCCAAAAGAATATGGAGGATTGGCCTTACCTGATATAAGGCTTTACAACCTCTGTTTTCTTGCACGTATAGTCACAGACTGGATTGCATGTAATAACTATGTCTTAAATAACGAATTGGAATCCAGTGTTTCTTATCCTTATTGGCCCTCCGCATTGACCCATCTTGATATTAAAGAAATCCCGACAGAAATTAAAAAGCTTAAAGCATTTTACAACCCGCTTAAAGCCTGGCAAAAAATAACCAAGCTCCTCCTAATTAATAGTAAAGCTTCTATTTACCTCTCGATACTAGGAAATCCTAAATTCCAAGCAGGAATTCATTCTGCGGTCTTCAGAAGATGGGACTCTGCTGGTCTAAAGAATGTTTATCAAATAATAGATAAAGAGAGACAATGCATTAAATCATTTCAAGAAATAAACACAGAGTTTAACTTGTCAAACCGAGACTTCTATGCCTATTTGCAACTCCGACACTATGCGTTGGAATTAGTCAAAGAAAAAGGCTGGAACTGGAGCATGGGCAAACTTGATGACTGGTTGGTGCTAACTAGAAATGCTCATATGTCCATTGCACCATGTTATTATTTCCTGGGTTCAAATAAGGGTCTCCCCGTTTTAACGCATCTGGCACTATTTTGGAACACATTAATGGGTCAGTGTAACATAGATCAAAAAACTCTGCAACTCTCAATAAAAAAGGTGGCTCAGAACACACTCTCAGCTACATGGCGAGAGGCCCATGCTAAATTCCTCCATAGGGCATATTTTACCCCCGAGAGGGGCTGTAGATCTGGCAACTTAGGATTTAATAAATGCCCCAAATGCTCATACTTCGCAGCGGATTTCCCACATATGATATGGTATTGTCCAAAAATTAAAAATTTTTGGCTTAAAGTGGAATACTGGCTAAAAAATGTATTAAAAATAGCTCCTCTCTCCCTAACTTTCTACCAGTCAGTACTCTGTTTAAAGAAAGAACCTGGCAAACAGAACAATGAAAAAATTGTAACCTCCACTATCCTTGCTACCAGATATCTAATCTGCAAAAAATGGAAGAGCTGCTCAATTCCTAGTATCTCTGAAGTGAAAAATTGCATGAAAAAACAATGTATGTTAGAACAAAGAGATATAAACCTAGAAAATGATCAGGACATCAATAGGTTTTTCAATAACTGGGCAAATTTTTTAAAAATATTCTCTCCTACTGAAATAAATCATATAATTTTCCCTTTCAAAAACACAGAAATAGAGATATTAGGGAACGGATAGCTATTGGAAGTTGGGCGAGTGAGGGAGACGGGAGGGAAGGATCCTTTACTGTTTCTTTCTTTCTTTTCTTTTTTTGCTTCTCCTTTTCTCTTTTTTTTTTTTTTTTTTTTTTTTTTTTTTCTCTTCTCTTCTCCTCGCACGTGGGGGAGAAGGCAAAGGGTAGGGGGTAAAAAAAAAAAAAAGAAAAATCCCAAGACACTCTCAGAGATAAATGTATAAGATGTTAAGTTGTAACATTATTATGAACTGTATGAAATATAATCTTAAAATTATATGTTAAGAAGAATTAACATAACAATGTTTAAGTTAAACAAGGTAATAAGATTGTATAACGCTGTAATAGCATGCTTGTTCCTAATTGTTTATCTTTCTTATTGTATGCTTTTTTTTATGCACACGATAACAGATATCTTGTTCTTGTTTTTTGAATAATGTTTTGGTCTATAAATAAAAGATTTAAAAAAAAAAATTGTATTCTCTGTCTGAATCATGAAAGAAACATTTTGGGTTTCATGTCCTTTTAAGTGTAACATGCACAATACAGAGTGGGAGCCGTACATTTAGCCACCAATCAGAAAGCGCTACCCAGATGCTGAAACAAAAAAAATGGGCTGGCTCCTAAGCTTACATTCCTGCTTTTTTCACTAAAGTTACCAAAAGAACGAAGAAAAATAGATAATAGGAGTCAATTAGAAAGTTGCTTAAAATGACCTGCTCTATCTGAATCACGAGAGAGAGAACAAATGGGTTTTATATCTCTTTAGCTATACTATTGTAGCTGCATTTAGCCATTTAATGTCCCTTTAAATTAGTTTCCTGTAGTACCTGGAGCTAGTGCCGGCAGCTTGGAGAAGCTACAGTTTTGTTCACAAGCATTAAAGGGACAGTCAAATCCAAAATAAACTTTCATGATTTAAATAGGGCATGTCATTTTAAACAACTTTCCAATTTACTTTTATCACCAATTTTGCTTTGTTCTCTTGGTATTCTTAGTTGAAAGCTAAACCTAGGAGGTTCATATGCTAACGTCTGAGACCTTGAAGGCCGCCTCTTATGTGAATGCATTTTGACAGTTTTTCACCACTAGAGGGCATTAGTTCATGTGTTTCATATAGATAGCATTGAGCTCATGCACGTGAAGTTACCTAGGAGTCAGCACTGATTGGCTAAAATGCAAATCTGTCAAAAGAACTGAGATAATGGGGCAGTCTGCAGAGGCTTAGATACAAGGTAATCACAGAGGTAAAACGTGTATTATTATAACTGTGTTGGTTATGCAAAACTGGGGAATGGGTAATAAAGGGATTATCTATCTTTTTAAACAATAACAATTCTGGTGTGGACTGTCCCTTTAATTTATTTGTTTAAATGCAATTTCAAATGAATGTAAAGTAATTTCTCTTTTTTGCATTTATGTGAATGCACATGTCAATAACGATATAACAATCTAACTTTTTCTGTATATAAAAAGGATATTAAAGGGGCATGATATGTCTTTCATGATACAGATAGAGAATACAATTTAATAAAAAAAAGTTTCCAATTTACTTTTATTAGCAAATATGCTTCATTCTTTTGTTATTCTTTGTTGATGAGATATCTAGATAGGTAGCGTACACATGCCTGAAGAACAACATGACAGGAAATAGGGCTGCCCTTTAGTGCTCTTGCTAATGTATAACATTGTTGCAAAACTGCTGCTATATAGTGCTGCAGACACGTGCACGCTCCTGATCTACCTTCCTGCTTTTCAACAAAACAAGAAAACCAAGAAAATTTGATAATCGAAGTAAATTAGAAAGTTGTTTAAAATGATATGTTCTATCTGAACCATCAAATAAACATTTTGGGTTTTATGTATCTTTAAAGGGACGGTAAAACACCTTGTTATCACAACATTTTTGTGCAGCCTTCTAATAGATTAGCATATCAGCAGAGTCTGAACCTTATTAGAACAGATTAACACCTTGTTTGCTGAAATACTTTTTTGATGGTCAAAGTCAAGCAAACGCTTACCTAATCTTATAGAAACCAATCCAGACTTGAGTCCGCAGAAGACAAAAATTGCCACTGACATTGTGTTAACAAAATTTTCATTGTTTGGCTTCAGCAAAAATTAGAAGATAACAATCTGCTAATTAGGCACATATATGTGGCAGGGTTAGGCTTAAGAAGCTGGCATGTGGTCTTTTAGTTTTCATGTCTGGAAAGTCCACAAGTTTCAGAAGTAAATTATTAGAAAAGGGTGAAAAATAAATCATAAAAGTTTTAGTGCATACTTCTATTCTATGTGCAATTAAGTATTGTATGTTGCCATCTCAATGTGTTTATTATCCATTTAAAGCCTAGTTTAGATCAGACTGGAAACCTTTATAGTTTTTAGTTGTCCTAGGAGAGTGCCAACCTTGGGTGCAGCCTCTTTTTGTGCACCTATCTCTTTTACAGAGCATACCTAGTTTTTAGTTGTCCTAGGAGAGTGCCAACCTTGGGTGCAGCCTCTTTTTGTGCACCTATCTCTTTTACAGAGCATACCTAGTTTTTAGTTGTCCTAGGAGAGTGCCAACCTTGGGTGCAGCCTCTTTTTGTGCACCTCATTTACAGAGCATACCTAGTTTTTAGTTGTCCTAGGAGAGTGCCAACCTTGGGTGCAACCTCTTTTTGTGCACCTATCTCTTTTACAGAGCATACCTAGTTTTTAGTTGTCCTAGGAGAGTGCCAACCTTGGGTGCAGCCTC
>NC_069510.1:30582416-30587416 GCF_027579735.1 Bombina bombina | reverse complement strand
GCATTTAGCTCTTTTACAAAATGCCCACCCTAATCTAAATAAAAAAAAAAATTAAAAACCCTAAGTCTAACCCCCAGGTTGGTACTCACCGTTCCTGAAGTCCGGCGGAGAAGGTCCTGTCCCATGCGGTGAAGTCTTCCAAGGAATTCCATTGAAATTCTATTGGCTGATTTGAATAGCCAATAGAGTTTCAGTATCTCTCATCCTATTGGCTGATTTGAACAGCCAATAGGATTTGAGTAGCTCTCATCCTATTGGCTGATTTGAATTTGAAGAATCAAAACAGCCAATAGGAATTCAAGGGACACCATTTTTAATCGCGTCCTTTGAATTCACTATCCAGTGTACGGCAGTGATGGTACGAAGAGGATCCTCCATGCTTCATGGCTCCACGGTCGCCGGTCTTCAGTTCCAGGGTCGCCGGTCTTCAGCTCCGCCCGCGCCGGATTGTTCCTGGAAGAAGAAAGAAGAGGTTGTCGCTTGGAAGAAGACTTCACCGCATAGGACAGGACCTTCTCTGCCGGACTTCAGGAACGGTGAGTACCAACCTGGGGGTTAGACTTAGGTTTTTTTTTAAAAAAAAAATAATAATAATAATTTAGATTAGGGTGGGCATTTTGTAAAAGAGCTAAATGCCCTTGAGGGACAGTCTACACCCGAATTTTAATTTTGACTAGACTGTCCCTTTAATTTATACTTAGTTTATTTTTTATTTTTAAAGTAGTGTTAGTTTTTTTTTTTTATTTTAATAGTAACTTTAGTATTTTGTAATTTGGGTTCATTTAGGGGGTGTTAAGTCAGGGGGTGTTAGGTCAGGGGGCTTAGTAATTTTATTATTTATTTGCATTGTGGGCTTTGGCAGTTTAGGGGTTAATACTTTAATAGGTAGTTTGCGTTGTGGGCTTTGGCGGTTTAGGGGTTAATACTATAATAGGTAGTTTACATTGTGGGATAATGGCGGATTAGGGGTTAATAGTTTTATTAAGTAGTTTGCGATGTTGGGGTTGGCGGATATAGGGGTTAATACTTTATTTGTAATTGCGGTGTGGGTTTGATGGTGGATATAGGGGTTAAAACACTTTATTAGTTATAGCGGTGGGGGTTGGCGGTTGACAGGTAGATAGATATTGCACATGTGTTAGGTGTTAGTTTATTTTTTAAGGCAGTTTCGGGAGTTATGGTGCTCGCATACTCAGCCCAAGGCTTGACTTAGTATGGCAAGGTGAAAATGGAGTAAGATTTCTCCATTTTCGTCACGTAAGTCCTTGCACTGAATATTGGATACCGATTTGCGGCGCGGTCCCATGTTAGCTTATGGGAGTAAAAATTGCGGGCGAAGGGTGAAATATAAACTTGTATGCTACACCGTATATGTAATACCAAAATCGCGTAAAAACATTAGTAATGGGGCCCCAGAATTATTGTTGTATAAAAAGAAAGATAATTCCTTTATTACCCATTCCCCAATTTTGCATAACCAACACTGTTATAGAGATACACTTTTTACATCTGTGATTACCTTGTATCTAAGCCTCTGCAAACTGCCCCCTTATTTCAGTTCTTTTGACAGACTTGCATTTTAGCCAATCAGTGCTCACTCCAGGGTAAATTCACGTGCGTGAGCTCAATGTTATCTATATGAAACACATGAACTAATGCCCTCAAAATGCATTCAGATTAGAGGCAGTCTTCAAGGTCTAAGAAATTAGCGTATGAACCTCATAGTTTTAGCTTTCATCTAAGAATACCAAAAGAACAAAGCAAAATTGGTGATAAAAAAGTAAATTGGACTGGGACACAACTCCACAGGCATAAAAAGTCATTTGATTCAGTAGAGGACAATCTATTTACTAAAATAAACAATACATTTAACTGATTTATACCCTCTTTCAAATGAGGGGTCACTTTGTGCACCGGGGATGCAGCTTGTCACTGTTATAAAGGATGATCCCACAAAAAAAACAGGGAGCTACTAGGGGTGGGGGTATTTTAGAGCTCATATTGTTCCTTCTAATTTAAAGGAACATACACTGTATAACCCTAGTGCATTATATCATGGTAGGAGCAGAATCAGCAACATAAATAGAAATGATTCACTACTGACAAGAATGAGATATTACACAGACTATTGCCTACTAATATATTGCTAAAGAAGGCAGAATACTACAGAAATCTTATTATGACAAACTATAAACGCCAATCCTCGGTGACGCGTGTTAGATTGTGGTCTAATGACTTACCATATGGAGGAAGGTCTGTCATGTTTTTCTCCACTGAAATAGTAGCAAAACAGAAAAATCAGTTATTTGTTTTCACATATCTGGATGTCTAATTGCACTTTTAAATGGGCTGAGCTTGCAGAGGCAGCAAACACCCCTTTTCTTATCTCTATGTATACTCACAAACTCACTTCTCTTAACTCTGTATGTATAAAAAAAAGCCTAATATATTTAGGGATCAATTGAAAATAATCATTTTAGTAAATGTCTTCCTCCCTTGGAATGTGATTTCTTCTGATGTCTCTTGTTTAATTATTTTTTATGTACCCATTACGACAGTATTTTAATTTTCAGTATAGGCGGGATTTTTGACAGGTAAAAACAGCTATTTCAACAGACAAAATAAAGCTAAATTAGATATTTGTAAGCAATTTAATACACTCCATCAATTAAAAATAATAAAGGTGATGGGGAACGCAGGTGAAAAGGGAGAACATTTTACAGAACATTTCCCTTTTTAGACTTCATTATCCAAGAAGAGACATGACCTATAATTTATAAAACGTTAAAGGTATATTCAAATGACATTAAACAAAACTTTGTCCCACTCTCAAAAAGCAAAATCTGCAACCTGAGTTTTCAAAATGCTTCAAATGACCTAAAATAGCTAAAATAAAATCTCTAGGGAGTGTGGGAAAAGCGCAGTGTTTACAAAAACCAATAGGTATTTTGATATCCTTTTTTTTTTTAAAGAGAGAAGGAAGCCGAAATTAAACTGATTTCTACTTAGTCTTCAGTTTTTACATACTTTCCAGTAAAATTGAACACTTAAATTTGAGCTTGTTCTTTTTGTATGTCTGGTTGAAACTTATCTTCTTCCCATACTCAGGTAGACTCAGGAGTGTGCACAAGTCTGAAGTGCTAAATGACTGTATAGCTTGCAACAATGTATATAACTATGCACAACGGATAACTAGATATTTAATTGCTCACTAGATGACAAGGATGACACCCACAAAATAACTTGGTTTATTCTGCGCAGGAAGAACAATTACTAAAAAATAAAAATAATAAGAGCACTCTAATGCATCTAGTTTTTATCAGACTGAACAAAGAAAATATTTGAGTTTATCTTTAAGTATTGCAAAATATCTGTATATGAAACATGCAAAGTTTTTTTAAAAATTTTTTTACATTTGTTTTATCATTTATGAGGTGCATTTTGCAGGGTCAGTATTCTGGGTCCTGTAGAGTGCATTCCAACCTCTCTGGGGTAAGAAGAGGGGAAAAACAACCATTTTCAAAGTTAAATTAAAAGATAATTAAGTAAATAAATACAATTAAATGTGTGCTGTTTAAACTACTACTGGAAATTACATTTTGCTAATATGACTTTAAATAAATACATTTGAACTAAGTAAATTTCCTTCTTGAACTATTTTTTAACCCTTGAATTTCATAGGTAATACTAATTGTATTGCAGAACCTATTCATCCAGTGAACTAATTTATAAAATAGAGTTGGGTTAAACTTGCCAAATACACTGATTAGCTTTTTACCTGTGTGTATATATATATATATATATATATATATATATATGTGTGTGTGTGTATATATATATATATATATATATATACCTAGAATTCTTAAGTAAAAAAAACAATGGTTCTCAAAATTAAACAGTAGTATTTTAAAACAGTTGAAGTAAATTAGAAGATTGCATTATACAAATACAAATGAACACATTGAATAGTATTGTTAGCAAAGGTTAGTGATACAAAAGACCCAAAATGAGAATTTCTACCTGGACAGAGTCATAAAGATTAACTGATTAAGAACTGTATTGTACATTGGGTGGTACAGGGGATTAGTAACATTTTGGACACATCCGTCATCATTTTTTCCATTTCTATTCTAGAATGTTCACAATGGATCAAGTTACACACCTGCTGTGGAATTAGATCTTCATTCATTCAATACTATGTCAGCCAGAATAAGTTAATTATGTGTTTTCATTTGTGTATTCACAGACTCATCTGTTTTCTGAAAACATTGCTGACCCCTAGCTTTGCGCTCCCATTGTGGGATGGCAATGTTAAAGCTGTAAAAATTAAATTATATGTTTTATAAGAGTGAAAAAAAAAGAAAATAATTAATTTGTTGGCCGTACCAGTATTTCTCAACTGAAGTCCTCAGGTAATTCAAATGGTATTTCCCTGTTTGAGCTGACCAATAGCGTAAAGGAACATGAAAAACACATTTAAAGAGACACAACACTAAGGTAGAGATTACAAGTGGAGCGCTAAATATCGCTTTTGCTGAAGCAATATTTGCGTTTCATTTTGTAATACCAGCGCACACTTCCATAGGCTCCAATGGGAGACTCATTCTGGTGCTGTCAGAGACGGCATCAGAACATAGCGCAGCGAAGGGGTAAGTAGCGCAGCGATGGCAACATATTTTTAAATATATATATGACTATAATCATCATATATATAAATATATATATATATATATTTCTGTGTTAATATGTGTATATACACATATTTACACATACACATACTGTATATGTATATTGTCCTATACATATACATATGTGCTTATATACAGTACATATTTACAGGGAACACACAGTTCCCATAGACCACAATATAAGGGGACTTTTCAGCGCCCTTTTTTTTTTTAACACCCCACACCCGCCAACTTTAGACCCGAAAAACTGCCTAGTGCAATTGTTTTTTTATATTAAAAAAATGTACTACTTTTTTTTTTTTAAATAAA
>NC_069510.1:30552416-30577416 GCF_027579735.1 Bombina bombina | reverse complement strand
CACGAGCTGAAACGTCAAGACTGGGCCAAGAAATATCTCAAGACTGATTTTTCTAAGGTTTTATGGACTGATAAAATGAGAGTGAGTCTTGATGGGCCAGATGGATGGGCCCGTGGCTGGATTGGTAAAGGGCAGAGTGCTCCAGTCCGACTCAGACGCCAGCAAGGTGGAGGTGGAGTACTGGTTTGGGCTGGTATCATCAAAGAGGAGCTTGTGGGGCCTTTTCGGGTTGAGGATGGAGTCAAGCTCAACTCACAGTCCTACTGCTAGTTTCTGGAAGACACCTTCTTCAAGCAGTGGTACAGGAAGAAGTCTGCATCCTTCAAGAAAAACATGATTTTCATGCAGGACAATGCTCCATCACACGCGTCCAAGTACTCCACAGCGTGGCTGGCAAGAAAGGGTATAAAAGAAGAAAATCTAATGACATGGCCTCCTTGTTCACCTGATCTGAACCCCATTGAGAACCTGTGGTCCATCATCAAATGTGAGATTTACAAGGAGGGAAAACAGTACACCTCTCTGAACAGTGTCTGGGAGGCTGTGGTTGCTGCTGCAAGCAATGTTGATGGCGAACAGATCAAAACACTGACAGAATCCATGGATGGCAGGCTTTTGAGTGTCCTTGCAAAGAAAGGTGGCTATATTGGTCACTGATTTGTTTTTGTTTTGTTTTTGAATGTCAGAAATGTATATTTGTGAATGTTGAGATGTTATATTGGTTTCACTGGTAAAAATAAATAATTGAAATGGGTATATATTTGTTTTTTGTTAAGTTGCCTAATAATTATGCACAGTAATAGTCACCTGCACACACAGATATCCCCCTAAAATAGCTATAACTAAAAACAAACTAAAAACTGCTTCCAAAACTATTCAGTTTTGATATTAATGAGTTTTTTGGGTTCATTGAGAACATGGTTGTTGTTCAATAATAAAATTAATCCTCAAAAATACAACTTGCCTAATAATTCTGCACTCCCTGTACATTATAAGTAGTAAATTAATTTGATTATTTATACAGTCTGTTTAGGCATGCTAATGTTATTCATTTATAATCTAGGATCTATATACTATGGATATGAATTTATTTATTTGTTTAAAAAGACTGTCCTGTAAATGTCTTAATTCCAAGAATAATGATTGATGCCCAGATTTGACTTTTTATGTTGACAAAGGCTATTGGCTTAAACGTGTTGATCACCTGACCTACTATCTGGCAGAGTGGATAAGCAACTGTGTGGCATTCAATTTATCTAGCTGCTTAGGAGCTGGATTCAATTCTGATCTCATTACGGAGTAGTGTAGGCTTTTCTGATTCGTTCTGTTGAGCTCCAGGAATACACACAACTACGTGGGTTACTTGTAAGCATTCTAAAATTATAATCCAAGTGTTTGCCACACACAGAACTTTCAAATTGGATTTTATAGAGTGGATATTCACCTATTGGTGTGCTCAAGTCACATGACCAAACTCTTCATAGAAGCAATAAACCATTCTAAAGGTGCTTTCAGGGAGCATACTAAAATTGTTGAGATGACCTACACATAACAACTAGTAAGAGTTGCTTTTGGAATATTTGAGACTTCCATACTATAATTAATAAGAGATTAATAATAGTGTACAGATTAATATATATATTTTAATTTGTGAAGGATTCTACTTATACGCATTGCTGTATATCAATAAACATTTTGTTAATAGAAATTATCTAAGTTTTCAGTATTGTTAGACACCGGTGACTTGTTAACTGTTTCAATATTTCCATTTATTAAATATTTTCATTTGATTTTTGATACTTAAGGTTTTTTCCTAAATTGCTTTTATACTGCAAGATCTATTGTTTTATTATTGTTGTTTTATTCAACAAATTTGGGAGTATAGTGAATTTGAGGTTTAACTATATTTTGTTTTTTTATAGTTCTATTGGATTACGATGTATTCTGTATTATGCAGACCTGCTTTCGTCACTTCCATTAAGGTGGTTTAGCACTAATTCAGCTTAGTTAATTAAGAATTTATTAAACACATATGTAAACAATCAGTCATATATTCCTTTCTAATTTCCATCTAATAGCTAAATATAAATATATATTTACATATACAAAATAATATTTACAACTACCTAGTATGCCAGTTTCACAGAAAAGTAGAAAACAGTATTAATCCAATCCTTATTGGAAGAAATTATTACAAGCACAATTTTAAAATGTATTTTACAGCAAAATGCAGTGAAATACATAATGAATGAATATTGCAATGATGTTTTCAATTATTAAATATCTTTTGCATTGTTAAATTTTTATTTTAATGGTCATTTAAGCATTTTATATATTATATAAAATTATTTTAGAACATTTCATGTTTTTTGACCGATTTTTTTTTTTTTTAACCAATTTAAGTCATTTTTTCAAGTCATTTTAAAGTCATTAACAAAAAAAATTTAAAATTTTTCAACCAGTCAAATAGCATTGGCCAACTTTCTTCAATTGCAAATCTGGATAAATGAGTGTAAAATGACATTTAAATTAGAAAAATTCATACACAGTAATATAGTCCATTCTCTAGCAGTGTGTAAACTGCTATTTTTATTCACAATAAAATATTTATAATTATATTATAATTCTTTGCATAAATAGAGTGAATGGACTTAAAAAAAATCATAAATATTAACAAAAAAAATAAACCTAGAATTTAAATATATGCAGAAGTGATTAGAGAATGAGATATCATTTGATTATTTTGCAAAATTAACGCAAATGTTCCAATAATATTTTAAGAAAAAGCTGTTATATAATCACTAGCTAATACATTTCGCCAGACAAAATAAGCATTTTTGCTGACAAATTTATTTAATGTCTTGATGCGTCTGTGATCATTAAAGAGAGAGGAAATAAAATACATTGACATACACAGATATTTTATGTTTTTCCTCTTATGAGTAACAATTTACATATTGAAATTTAATACCAATGAATCAAATTGATTTTCTTTCCTGTGCTAGAAAGAGCAACATTAAAAGTTATAAGTGAAATATTTAAAAAAAAAAAAAAGGATTATAATAATAATTTTACTCCAAAGGATGGTTTACAACAAAATTTAAATATGGATACAGTGTTTGGCAACAGACTTTAAGTGCAATTTCAAATACTAACATAGTAATATGTCTTAGTGATAAATATAATTGAATTTGTGTTTAAATTCAAACAAAATTAGTTAAAAATGATTAATCCAAGCAAGAATGTACTGCATTTTGTGAAGGAAACACGGCCATTTCTACTGACAAAGAAATAACTACTTTTAAAGCAAATTACAACCATCGTCTACAAATGAAAAAAATGTAAAGTACTCAACGCATTTCGCTCATTCAAAGACAATGTCAGCAAACTGGCATGCTGAACAACAATCCTGTGTTTGTAAAATATTTGTGAAATAATGTGAAGAAGATGGTATATTGTATCAGTCTACTTATACAAGAAAGGTATGCAGCTTGTTATTAATATTAGAGGTTGATTGGTTGATTGTAGTCCAGAAGAAAAACATGAATAAACTTACTTAAGTCATGTAAATCTATAATAGTTGTGTACAAGTCTTTTCTTTATACAATTTTTTTGTAAATTAATGTTCTGACAACATAACACAACACGAGAGTCTTAGCAAAGCAAAGGAGAGGGAATCTTGATTAGCAGCGCAAGATGAATAAAGATGATTTCAAGTTCTCTGAATCTTTAAACTTCCTGTGCCCTTAATAACCAATATCCTGGTAAATCCTTCTCATTTTATTATACTCTTGATTTATGTTAACATCCAATAAAACATTTATATTCCTGTCTTTAATGCTCCAAGGTGAAACACGATAAAATAAGTTTCGTATCAAAACTGAGCATGGTCAACTTCGTCCAACCAAGAAGCAGGGCTTGCAGGGAAATCTGGATATCCACCACTGCTGCCAGTAGACAGATCAGAACTTGGTCCATTTGTTCCCAAGACTCTCATTGAAGGGGGCAACCCTTGTCCACCTTGACCTATAATTCCCAATCCTGTGTCTGGGAAACCCAAGCTTGAAATCAAAGGCTGGTGACCTGACATGGCCTGCAAGGATGCTGGAGAATGGGGGATTCCATATGGACTATTCGATCTTAGATCATGATATTGATCGGGGGCAGGGATCCCACCATGTTCTAAAGAAAAAGCACCATTACTTCCAGCCTGTCTGCCCAAAACTGGGGATGTCTCATTCAAAGTATTGTATATCCCATTGGAGTGGTTTAATTCAGACATAGAAGGTTCATCTGTAATTTTGAAAAAGAGAGAGAGAAAGAGAGAGAACTTGGTGTTATTTTCCACTTTACAGAGTCATATAAATTATGTAAAAATATTTTGAATGGGCAAACATTGACAGATAGAAAATAGACTGGTGGATTGTCAGAAAGATAGATATATAGAAACAAATTGATTTAGATAGACAGACAGACGGACAGGCAGACAGATATGTGGATGGTTAGACAGACAAAATTATCTAGATGGCTTATGGTTGTTAAGATCTATTAGAATGAGTACAGTGTGGTGCCACTATACCTGTGAAGGACACCTCTGCGTCACTGTCTGGCCCTTCCTCCTGAATACTGTCTTTATCAGATTTAGAGCTCCCTCTTGATCTTTTCATGTTTCTAAAATATTGTCCCCATCGTTGTCTTCCTGCATCTTTCTTTAGACGCTTTTCTTTTGCTCTTCTGTTCTGAAACCAAACCTACAAAAAATAAAAAAAATAAAAGGCAAAGTGAAAAAAAAAACAGTTGAACAAAATTAATAAACCTTAGAGATAGCTGCATTCAAACATAATGCCTTCAATTCCCCCTGTATGTGTTTGTAAAATGTTGTCTTGTCTCTTACAAGTTTTATATCATTGTTTTATTTAAATGAATTGTACCCATGGACAGCGCTGCAGGAATATGTTGGCACTTTATAAATAAAAAATAATAATAATAATGCAAAACTACTTCTCATATCATTTTAATTGTGAGATATACAGATGTAAGGAGTGAGTATATTTATTTATTTGTGTGTTTGGTTTATTTATTTGTTTGATTTATTTGCTTATTTATTTGTATTATTTATTTATTTGGTTGGTTTATTTATTTGTTTATTTGTGTTTTTTGTGTTTGTTTTACTTATTTGTTTATTTATTTGTTTAGTTTATTTATTTACTGTTTTATTTATTTTTTTGTTTGTTGATTTATTTTATTTTTTGTTGGTTATTTATTTATTTAATTAGGTTGTAAATCTCCAGGGATTAGCTGCTTTTAACAGATCTTTTAAATTGAGAAAGAAAGAGATGGATGGACAGACAGGCACAAAGAGAGAGATAGATAGATAGATAGATAGATAGATAGATAGATAGATAGATATAGAGAGAGATATATACTAGATAAATGATAGATTGAGAGATAGATATAGAGATAGATAGATACTAGATAGATAGATAGATGATAGATAGATAGATAGATAGATAGATAGATAGATAGATAGATACTAGATAGATAGATAGATAGATAGATAGATAGATAGATAGATAGATAGATAGAACCAGCTATAATAAAAAAATAATGTATGTGTCTATGTGTATGTTATTTATGCAAAGTATCTAAAAATTACCTGCACCACTCTCATGTCCAGGCCAGTTTCGGAGGACAGCTGCTCACGTACGTGCCGTGCAGGTTTCGGAGAGTTGTTATAGGCACTTTTCAATGTCTCCAGCTGCTTTGCGGTTATTGTGGTCCTTGGCCTTTTTGCTGTTGATTCGGCTTCTGTACCCAATAAAAGAAATAAAGGGATAATTAATATTTTATATACAGCATGTAAATCATGCAGATATGGTGCCTTATTGCTGTGGGAGAAATACGTTTTTTGTTTATGCAAAGACCAATGAATTATAAAAAACAAGCACATTTATTTTAGATATAGAGATAGTACAGGATAGCAGTGTTTACATGCTTATTTTTATGTGTTTAACTTATTATTATTATCCAAGTGATTTGAAAAATACAGTCAACCTAAGTAGCACTATCACTATAAAGTTCAAATCTGCACTCGGGCATCCGCTTTGTTTTTGCAGATGATACATTAAATACGTTCTATAATGACCCAGTCAACATTTCTCTGTACAACAATGGTGCATTTGCAATATATTAAAAAACAACAGTTTAACCAACAAAAAAGTAACAAATAGTGTGATAGGAAAATATATTTAAAGGGATACTAATTCCAAATTGTTCCTTTTATGATTCAGACAGAGCAGCAATTTTAAGCAACTTTCTAATTTACTCCTATTATCAGTTTTTCTTAGTCCTCTTGGTATCTTTATTTAAAAAGCAGCAATGTAAAGCTTAGGACCCAGCCCATTTTAGGTTCAGCACCCTGGATAGTGCTTGCTTATTTGTGACTACATTCAGCCAACCAATAAGCAAGTGTAACCCAGGAACTGAACCGAAAATGGACCGACTCCTAAGCTTTGCTTAAAATTGCATGCTCTGAATTATTAAAAGAAAACATTTGGATTTAGTGTCCCTTTAAACAGAGAACCATAAAAAAATCAGCAATGTGAAGTGATTTTTTTTTTTTTTTTTTGGGGGGGGGGTCTGGGTTTACACAAAAGTTTAAACAAAAGCAGAAAGATTTACTGCCTGCACGGATAAATATGGCAGCTAATTAATTCAATATTGATAATGAGCTCAAATACAGTTATTGTCTCTTTACCTTAAATTTGTGACATAGGTACAACAAACAGGAACTATATCCAAACAACTGATTTTGTAATTTAAAAGTGACCTTTAAATTATTTAATTTTTACTAAAAATGATTGTGTTCTGATGACTGATGACTTCTTTTTATTTACTTTTATTTCTCGGTATCCTTTGTTGAAAGCATACATAGATAGGCATAAGAGTATCGATGCACTACTGGGAGCTAGCTGGTGATTAGTGACTGCATACGTCTCTTGTCGTTGGCTCAGCAGATGTGTTCAGCTAGCTCCCAGTAGTGCATTGCTGTGTTGAAGAAGACTTTATGTGTTTGCCCCTTTTGTAGTGTTTAAACATCGTTATATGCAAACGACACAGAGCAATTCCTTTTTAAACTTTGTGGCTCTGGTTCTCATTTTCTAACACATTGCAGCAAAATGGGGTGTCTTTAGCTCCCTGGGGAATGACTGCTCATCTGTACTGTCCCCCACTGCTATGATCGAACGCACTGTGTGCTTAATCTGAACATGTTAGCAGTGAGTGCTCACAATTAAATTGCTAGAAAATAAAAAATACAATTTAAAACATAAGCATTTTTGCAATATACTTCCATTAGCAAAAATACTTCTAGTAAAAGTTATTAGTGTTGTTTTTTTTTTGCAGCATACGCATATATCCTGTGAGGGCTCATGCACCGGTATTCAAACACCACCCCTTCTCAGAGAGTCAGCAGTGGCTTGTATGACACAAATTATGTATTCAGAAGCAACACACACCACCACCAGCTCTATAAGCATGCATAGTGTTTGAATACCAGTGCACAGGCTCTCACAGGATATGTGCGTATGCTGCAGAAAAACATTTTTGCTAATGGAAGTACTTTATATTGTCAAAAATGTTTATATGTTCAAACTAAAATGCACCCATGCACATTTAAATTTTAACCTTTTTATCCCTTTAACATAATGCTTTAGGGAGCAGTGACGTTCATTCGCTGCTTTTGGGGGTCAATTTATCATATGCAGGGCGGACATGATTCGCTGTAGTGAATGATGTATGCCTGACATCGCTAAATGCTGACAGCAAATGCTATTGGCATTTAACATTGCACAAGAATTGCTTGTGCAATGCCGCCCCCTGCACATTCGCAGCCAATGGGCCGCTAGCAGAGGGTGTCAATCATCCCAATCAGATCGGGATGATTGCAGTCCACCGCCTAAAAGGTGGCGGACAAGTTAAGGAGCAGCAGTCTTACGACCACTGCTTCTTAACTACAGTTTCCGGCGAGCATCCGCTGCTTATTAATTCTACCCCATAGTGTCAATTGGAGGTAGTTCCGAATCACAAAGTAAGGGGGGTTTAAATCAAAGTGAAATATCAAAGGAGCAGAGGGTACAGGGGAACCTCATCTTCACCTACCAATTTCTACCTTTATTTTTTAACTTCTCTTCTCTCTCCTTTACCTGTCTACTTGCTTTCCTAGAGCACTGGTCATGTGAAGAAAGCACTACTTTGTAATTTCAGGACAGCTGGTACCTTTGAAGTTTGGGGGTGGTTCAGTAATGACCGGGGTTGTCCGTAACCCCAGCAATCCCACAGAACCACTAGTTTCACCATATGCATAATATAGCTGCAAGGATAATGATAGACTTTTCTAATTCTTAGTTGTGCTGACCTAACCATTCACATGTTCCATAGTATAGACAGTCATTTTACAGACTATAGATTTATCTTTACATTTGCTACTTGTAAATCATTCTCTTGTCTTTTATGTGCATCTCAAGACCTGGCTGTCCTTCTTCTCAGTTTCATTATCTCTCTCCTGCTGACTCTGAATGTCTCTCATCTGCTCTCTTTCGCTCACTGTTCTACTGAATATTAATATTTCTTTTACTTGCTTCCTTAATCAGCCTCTCACGCAGCTCTTACTGATATCCCCTTTTAAGGAACACGTACACACACACTGTGACAGGTAGCACACATACTGTGAGATGTAACACACACACACACTGTGACAGGTAGCACACATACTGTAAGATGTAACACACACACACACTGTGACAGGTAGCACACATACTGTGAGATGGAACACACACACACACTGTGAAAGGTAGCACACATACTGTGAGATGGAACACACACACACTGTGACAGGTAGCACACATACTGTGAGATGGAACACACACACACTGTGACAGGTATCACACATACTGTGAGATGGAACACATACACACACACACTGTGACAGGTAGCACACATACTGTGAGAAGGAACACATACATACACTGTGACAGGTAGCACACATACTGTGAGATGGAACACATACACACACACTGTGACAGGTAGCACACATACTGTGAGAAGGAACACATACATACACTGTGACAGGTAGCACACATACTGTGAGATGGAACACATACACACACACTGTGACAGGTAGCACACATACTGTGAGATGGAACACATACACACACTGTGACAGGTAGCACACATACTGTGAGATGGAACACATGCACACATTGTGAAAGGTAGCACACATACTGTGAGAAGGAACACATACACACACTGTGACAGGTAGCACACATACTGTGAGAAGGAACACATACACACACACTGTGACAGGTAGCACACATACTGTGAGAAGGAACACATACACACACTTGATAGGTAGCACACATATTGTGAGATGGAACACATACATACACACATACACACACACTGTGACAGGTAACACACATACTTTGAGAAGAAACACATACACACATACACACACTGTGACAGGTAGCACACATACTGTGAGATGGAACACATACACACATATACACACACTGTGACAGGTAGCACACATACTGTGAGATGGAACACATACACACACACTGTGACAGGTAGCACACATACTGTGAGAAGAAACACATACACACACTGTGACAGGTAGCACACATACTGTGAGAAGGAACACATGCACACACACTGTGAAAGGTAGCACACATACTGTGAGAAGGAACACATACACACACACTGTGACAGTTAGCACACATACTGTGAGAAGGAACACATACACGCACACTGTAACAGGTAGCACACATACTGTGAGATGGAAGACATACACACACTGTGACAGGTAGAAAACATACTGTGAGAAGGAACACATACACACATACTGTGACAGGTAGCAAACATACTGTGAGAAGGAACACATAAACACACACTGTAACAGGTAGCACACATACTGTGAGATGGAACACATACACACACTGTGACAGGTACAACACATACTGTGAGAAGGAACACAAACACACACTGTAACAGGTAGCACACATACTGTGAGATGGAACACATACACACACTCAGGTAGCACACATACTGTGAGATGGAACACATACACACACTGTGACAGGTAGCACACATACTGTGAGATGGAACACATACACACACTGTGACAGGTAGCACACATACTGTGAGATGGAACACATACACACACTGTGACAGGTAGCACACATACTGTGAGATGGAACACATACACACACACTGTGACAGGTAGCACACATACTGTGAGATGGAACACACACACACACACACACTGTGACAGGTAGCACACATACTGTGAGATGGAACACATACATACACACTGTGACAGGTAGCACACATACTGTGAGATGGAACACATACACACACTGTGACAGGTAGCACACATACTGTGAGAAGGAACACATACATACACTGTGACAGGTAGCACACATACTGTGAAATGGAACACACACACACACTGTGACATGTAGCACACATACTGTGAAAAGGAACACATACATGCACACTGTAACAGGAAGCACAAACACACACTGTGACAGGGAGCACACACACTGTAACAGGAAGCACACACAAACTGTAACAGGAAGCACACACACACTGTAACAGGAAGCACAAACACACACTGTGACAGGGAGCACACACACACACACACTGTAACAGGAAGCACAAACACACACTGTGACAGGGAGAACATGCACACTACGACAGAGCACATACACACACACACACACACTGTAACAGAGAGCACACACACATTGTAACAGAGAGCAAGAAGAAACACATACACACTGTGATAGGTAGCACACATACTGTAAGAAGGAACACATACACACACACTGTGACAGGTGGCACACATACTGTGAGATGGAACACATAAACACACTGTGACAGGTAGCACACATACTGTGAGAAGGAACACATACACACACACTGTGACAGATAGCACACATACTGTGAGAAGGAACACATACACACACTGTGACAGGTAGCACACATACTGTGAGAAGGAACACATACACACACACTTTGAAAGGTAGCACACATACTGTGAGATGGAACACATACACACACTGTAACAGGTAGCACACATACTGTGAGAAGGAACACATGCACACACACTGTAACAGGTAGCACACACACTGTGAGAATGAACACATACACACACACTGTGACAGGTAGCACACATACTGTGAGAAGGAACACGTGCACACACACTGTAACAGGTAGCACACATACTGTGAGAAGGAACACATACACACACACTGTGACAGGTAGCACACATACTGTGAGATGGAACACATACACACACTGTGACAGGT
Source organism: Bombina bombina (assembly GCF_027579735.1). Lineage (NCBI taxonomy): Eukaryota > Metazoa > Chordata > Amphibia > Anura > Bombinatoridae > Bombina > Bombina bombina. The sequence goes on along the minus strand of NC_069510.1, from coordinate 30,566,047 downwards.
AGCACACATACTGTGAGAAGGAACACATACACACACACTGTGACAGGTAGCACACATACTGTGAGATGGAACACATACACACACTGTGACAGGTAGCACACATACTGTGAGATGGAACACATGCACGCACACTTTGAAAGGTAGCACACATACTGTGAGATGGAACACATACACACAATGTGACAGGTAGCACACATACTGTGAGATGGAACACATGCACACACACTGTGACAGGTAGCACACATACTGTGAGATGGAACACATACACACACTGTGACAGGTAGCACACATACTGTGAGAAGGAATACATACACACTGTTACAGGTAGCACACATACTGTGAGAAGAAACACATACACACACTGTGAGAGGTAGCACACATACTGTGAGAAGAAACACATGCACACACACTGTGACAGGTAGCACACATACTGTGAGATGTAACACATACACACACTGTGACAGGTAGCACACATACTGTGAGATGGAACACACACACACACACACTGTGACAGGTAGCACACATACTGTGAGATGGAACACATACATACACACTGTGACAGGTAGCACACATACTGTGAGATGGAACACATACACACACTGTGACAGGTAGCACACATACTGTGAGATGGAACACATACACACACTGTGACAGGTAGCACACATACTGTGAGATGGAACACATACACACACACTGTGACAGGTAGCACACATACTGTGAGATGGAACACACACACACACACACACTGTGACAGGTAGCACACATACTGTGAGATGGAACACATACATACACACTGTGACAGGTAGCACACATACTGTGAGATGGAACACATACACACACTGTGACAGGTAGCACACATACTGTGAGAAGGAACACATACATACACTGTGACAGGTAGCACACATACTGTGAAATGGAACACACACACACACACTGTGACAGGTAGCACACATACTGTGAAAAGGAACACATACATGCACACTGTAACAGGAAGCACAAACACACACTGTGACAGGGAGCACACACACTGTAACAGGAAGCACACACAAACTGTAACAGGAAGCACACACACACACACTGTAACAGGAAGCACAAACACACACTGTGACAGGGAGCACACACACACACACACACTGTAACAGGAAGCACAAACACACACTGTGACAGGGAGAACATGCACACTACGACAGAGCACATACACACACACACACACACTGTAACAGAGAGCACACACACATTGTAACAGAGAGCAAGAAGAAACACATACACACTGTGATAGGTAGCACACATACTGTGAGAAGGAACACATACACACACACTGTGACAGGTGGCACACATACTGTGAGATGGAACACATACACACACTGTGACAGGTAGCACACATACTGTGAGAAGGAACACATACACACACACTGTGACAGGTAGCATACATACTGTGAGAAGGAACACATACACACACTGTGACAGGTAGCACACATACTGTGAGAAGGAACACATACACACACTGTAACAGGTAGCACACATACTGTGAGAAGGAACACATGCACACACACTGTAACAGGTAGCACACATACTGTGAGAAGGAACACATACACACACACTGTGACAGGTAGCACACATACTGTGAGAAGGAACACATGCACACACACTGTAACAGGTAGCACACATACTGTGAGATGGAACACATACACACACTGTGACAGGTAGCACACATACTGTGAGAAGGAATACATACACACACACTATGACAGGTAGCACACATACTGTGAGATGGAACACATACACACACTGTGACAGGTAGCACACATACTGTGAGATGGAACACATGCACGCACACTTTGAAAGGTAGCACACATACTGTGAGATGGAACACATACACACACTGTGACAGGTAGCACACATACTGTGAGATGGAACACATGCACACACACTGTGACAGGTAGCACACATACTGTGAGATGGAACACATACACACACTGTGACAGGTAGCACACATACTGTGAGAAGGAATACATACACACTGTTACAGGTAGCACACATACTGTGAGAAGAAACACATGCACACACACTGTGACAGGTAGCACACATACTGTGAGATGTAACATATACACACACACTTGACAGGTAGCACACATACTGTGAGATGGAACACATACACACACTGTGACAGGTAGCACACATACTGTGAGATGTAACACATACACATGCACACACTGTGACAGGTAGCACACATACTGTGAGAAGAAACACATGCACACACACTGTGACAGGTAGCACACATACTGTGAGAAGGAACACATACACACACACTGTGACAGGTAGCACACATACTGTGAGAAGGAACACATACACACACACTGTGACAGGTAGCACACATACTGTGAGATGTAACACATACACACACTGTGACAGGTAGCACACATACTGTGAGAAGGAACACATACATACACTGTGACAGGTAGCACACATACTGTGAGATGTAACACATACACATGCACACACTGTGACAGGTAACACACATACTGTGAGATGGAACACATACACACACACACTGTGACAGGTAGCACACATACTGTGAGATGGAACACACACACACTGTGACAGGTAGCACACATACTGTGAGAAGGAACACATACACACACACTGTGACAGCACACATACTGTGAGAAGGAACACATACTGTGAGAAGAATCACATACACACACACATATTGTGATAGCACACATACTGTGAGATGGAGATGGAGATGTAACACATACATACACACTGTGACAGGTAGCACACATACTGTGAGATGGAACACATACACACACACACTGTGACAGGTAGCACACATACTGTGAGAAGGAACACATACGCACACACTGTGACAGGTAGCACACATACTGTGAGAAGAAAGACATACACACACTAAGGCAGGTAGCACACATACTGTGAGAAGGAACACATACACGCACACTGTGACAGGTAGCACACATACTGTGAGATGGAACACATACACACACTGTGACAGGTAGCACACATACTGTGAGAAGGAACACATACAGACACTGAGACAGGTAGCACACATACTGTGAGAAGGAACACATACATACACTGTGACAGGTAGCACACATACTGTGAGATGGAACACATACACACACTGTGACAGGTAGCACACATACTGTGAAAAGGAACACATACACACACTGTAACAGGAAGCACAAACACACACTGTGACAGGGAGCACACACACTGTAACAGGAAGCACACACACACACACACTGTAACAGGAAGCACAAACACACACTGTGACAGGGAGCACACACACACACACACTGTAACAGGAAGCACAAACACACACTGTGACAGGGAGCACACACACACACACACACTGTAACAGGAAGCACAAACACACACTGTGACAGGGAGAACATGCACACTACGACAGAGCACATACACACACACACACTGTAACAGAGAGCACACACACATTGTAACAGAGAGCAAGAAGAAACACATACACACTGTGATAGGTAGCACACATACTGTGAGATGAAACACATACACACTGTGATAGGTAGCAAACACACTGTGACAAGAAACACATACACACACACATACTGTGATAGCTCACATACTGTGAGATGGAACACATACACACACACTGTGACAGGTAGCACACATACTGTGAGATTGAACACATACACACACTGTGACAGGTAGCACACATACTGTGAGATGGAACACATACACACACTGTAACAGGTAGAACACATACTGTGAAATGGAACACATACACACACTGTAACAGGTAGCACACATACTGTGAGATGGAACACATACACACACACTGTGACAGGTAGCACACATACTGTGAGAAGGAACACATACACACACACTGTGACAGGTAGCACACATACTGTGAGAAGGAACACATACATACACTGTGACAGGTAGCACACATACTGTGAGATGGAACACATACACACACTGTGACAGGTAGCACACATACTGTGAGATGGAACACATACACACACTGTGACAGGTAGCACACATACTGTGAGATGGAACACATGCACACACACTGTAACAGGTAGCACACATACTGTGAGATGGAACACATACACACACTGTGACAGGTAGCACACATACTGTGAGATGGAACACATGCACACACTGTGACAGGTAGCACACATACTGTGAGATGAACACATACACACACACTGTGACAGGTAGCACACATACTGTGAGATGAACACATACACACACACTGTGACAGGTAGCACACATACTGTGAGATGGAACACATACACACACTGTGACAGGTAGCACACATACTGTGAGATGGAACACATACACACACACTGTAACAGGTAGCACACATACTGTGAGATGGAACACATACACACACTGTGACAGGTAGCACACATACTGTGAGAAGGAAGACATACACACACACACTGTGACAGGTAGCACACATACTGTGAGATGGAACACATACACACACTGTGACAGGTAGCACACATACTGTGAGATGGAACACATACATGCACTGTGACAGGTAGCACACATACTGTGAGATGGAACACATACACACACTGTGACAGGTAGCACACATACTGTGAGATGGAACACATACATACACTGTGACAGGTAGCACACATACTGTGAGATGGAACACATACATACACTGTGACAGGTAGCACACATACTCTGAGATGGAACACATACACACACACTGTGACAGGTAGCACACATACTGTGAGATGGAACACATACACACACTGTGACAGGTAGCACACATACTGTGAGAAGGAACACATACACACACACTGTGACAGGTAGCACACATACTGTGAGATGGAACACATACATACACTGTGACAGGTAGCACACATACTGTGAAATGGAACACACACACTGTGACAGGTAGCACACATACTGTGAGATGGAACACATACACACACTGTGACAGGTAGCACACATACTGTGAGGTGGAACACATACATACACTGTGACAGGTAGCACACATACTGTGAGATGGAACACATACACACACTGTGACAGGTAGCACACATACTGTGAGATGGAACACATACACACACTGTGACAGGTAGCACACATACTGTGAGATGGAACACATACACACACACTGTGACAGGTAGCACACATACTGTGAGATGGAACACATACACACACTGTGACAGGTAGCACACATACTGTGAGATGGAACACATACACACACACTGTGACAGGTAGCACACATACTGTGAGATGGAACACATACACACACTGTGACAGGTAGCACACATACTGTGAGAAGGAAGACATACACACACACACTGTGACAGGTAGCACACATACTGTGAGATGGAACACATACACACACTGTGACAGGTAGCACACATACTGTGAGATGGAACACATACATGCACTGTGACAGGTAGCACACATACTGTGAGATGGAACACATACACACACTGTGACAGGTAGCACACATACTGTGAGATGGAACACATACATACACTGTGACAGGTAGCACACATACTGTGAGATGGAACACATACATACACTGTGACAGGTAGCACACATACTCTGAGATGGAACACATACACACACACTGTGACAGGTAGCACACATACTGTGAGATGGAACACATACACACACTGTGACAGGTAGCACACATACTGTGAGAAGGAACACATACACACACACTGTGACAGGTAGCACACATACTGTGAGATGGAACACATACATACACTGTGACAGGTAGCACACATACTGTGAAATGGAACACACACACTGTGACAGGTAGCACACATACTGTGAGATGGAACACATACACACACTGTGACAGGTAGCACACATACTGTGAGATGGAACACATACATACACTGTGACAGGTAGCACACATACTGTGAGATGGAACACATACACACACTGTGACAGGTAGCACACATACTGTGAGATGGAACACATACACACACTGTGACAGGTAGCACACATACTGTGAGATGGAACACATACACACACACTGTGACAGGTAGCACACATACTGTGAGATGGAACACATACACACACTGTGACAGGTAGCACACATACTGTGAGATGGAACACATACACACACACTGTGACAGGTAGCACACATACTGTGAGAAGGAACACATACACACACACTGTGACAGGTAGCACACATACTGTGAGATGGAACACATACACACACTGTGACAGGTAGCACACATACTGTGAGATGTAACACATACACATACTGTGACAGGTAGCACACATACTGTGAGATGGAACACATACACACACTGTGACAGGTAGCACACATACTGTGAGATGGAACACACACACACACACACACTGTGACATGTAGCACACAAACTGTGAGAAGGAACACATACACACACTGTGACAGGTAGCACACATACTGTGAGATGGAACACATACACACACTGTGACAGGTAGCACACATACTGTGAAAAGGAACACATACATACACTGTGACAGGTAGCACACATACTGTGAGATGGAACACATACACACACTGTGACAGGTAGCACACATACTGTGAGATGGAACACACACACACTGTGACAGGAAGCACACATACTGTGAGAAGGAACACATACACACACACTGTGACAGCACACATACTTTGAGAAGAAACACATACACACATACACACACATTGTGACAGGTAGCACACATACTGTGAGAAGAAATGGTACATGGTCTAAAAAATAAAACTTACCAGGATAGGCTCAATGACCTAAATATGTATAGCTTAGAGGAGAGAAGGGAAAGAGGTGATATGATAGCAACTTTCAAGTACATTAAAGGGTTTAGTAAAACTGAGGCTGTGGGTATTTTACATAAAATGGAAAATTCAAGAACAAGGGGTCATGAGCTCAAGCTAAAGGGTAGTAGATTCAGGAGTAATTTGAGGAAGCATTTCTTTACAGAAAGAGTGATTGATTTATGGAATAAACTTCCTCAAGAGGTAGTAGCAACAAACACTGTGGGGGACTTTAAAAATGCATGGGACAAGCATAGGGCTATCCTACGAACTAGATAAGTTTATACTGTTAGGTAAGGTCGGGCAGACTTGCTGGGCCTATGGCTCTTATCTGCCGTCAATATCTATGTTTCTATGTTTCTAAGAATCATATACACACACACATATTGTGATAGCACACATACTGTGAGATGGAACACATACACACACACACTGTGACAGGTAGCACACATACTGTGAGAAGGAACACATACGCACACACTGTGACAGGTAGCACACATACTGTGAGAAGAAAGACATACACACACTGTGACAGGTAGCACACATACTGTGAGAAGGAACACATACACGCACACTGTGACAGGTAGCACACATACTGTGAGATGGAACACATACACACACTGTGACAGGTAGCACACATACTGTGAGAAGGAACACATACACGCACACTGTGACAGGTAGCACACATACTGTGAGATGGAACACATACACACACTGTGACAGGTAGCACACATACTGTGAGAAGGAACACATACACGCACACTGTGACAGGTAGCACACATACTGTGAGATGGAACACATACACACACTGTGACAGGTAGCACACATACTGTGAGAAGGAACACATACAGACACTGTGACAGGTAGCACACATACTGTGAGATGGAACACATACACACACTGTGACAGGTAGCACACATACTGTGAAAAGGAACACATACACACACTGTAACAGGAAGCACACACAAACTGTAATAGGAAGCACACACACACACTGTAACAGGAAGCACAAACACACACTGTGACAGGGAGCACACACACACACACACACTGTAACAGGAAGCACAAACACACACTGTGACAGGGAGCACACACACACACACACTGTGACAGGGAGAACATGCACACTACGACAGAGCACATACACACACACACACACACTGTAACAGAGAGCACACACACATTGTAACAGAGAGCAAGAAGAAACACATACACACTGTGATAGGTAGCACACATACTGTGAGATGAAACACATACACACACACATACTGTGATAGCTCACATACTGTGAGAAGGAACACATACACACACACTGTGACAGGTAGCACACATACTGTGAGATGGAACACATACACACACTGTGACAGGTAGCACACATACTGTGAGAAGGAACACATACACACACACTGTGACAGGTAGCACACATACTGTGAGAAGGAACACATACATACACTGTGACAGGTAGCACACATACTGTGAGATGGAACACATACACACACTGTGACAGGTAGCACACATACTTTGAGATGGAACACATACACACACTGTGACAGGTAGCACACATACTGTGAGATGGAACACATACACACACTGTGACAGGTAGCACACATACTGTGAGATGGAACACATACACACACTGTGACAGGTAGCACACATACTGTGAGATGAACACATACACACACACTGTAACAGGTAGCACACATACTGTGAGATGGAACACATACACACACTGTGACAGGTAGCACACATACTGTGAGAAGGAACACATACACACACACTGTGACAGGTAGCACACATACTGTGAGATGGAACACATACACACACTGTGACAGGTAGCACACAGACTGTGAGAAGGAACACATACATACACACTGTGACAGGTAGCACACATACTGTGAGATAGAACACATACACACACTGTGACAGGTAGCACACATACTGTGAGATAGAACACATACACACACTGTGACAGGTAGCACACATACTGTGAGATAGAACACATACACACACTGTGACAGGTAGCACACATACTGTGAGATGGAACACATACACACACTGTGACAGGTAGCACACATACTGTGAGAAGGAACACATACACACACACTGTGACAGGTAGCACACATACTGTGAGATGGAACACATACACACACTGTGACAGGTAGCACACATACTGTGAGATGGAACACATACATACACTGTGACAGGTAGCACACATACTGTGAGATGGAACACATACACACACACTGTGACAGGTAGCACACATACTGTGAGATGGAACACATACACACACTGTGACAGGTAGCACACATACTGTGAGATGGAACACATACACACACACATATTGTGATAGCACACATACTGTGAGATGGAACACATACACACACACACTGTGACAGGTAGCACACATACTGTGAGATGGAACACATACACACACACTGTGATAGGTAGCACACATACTGTGAGATGGAACACATACACACATACACACACTGTGACAGGTAGCACACATACTGTGAGATGGAACACATACACACATACACACACACTGTAACAGGTAGCACACATACTGTGAGATGGAACACATACACACATACACACACTGTGACAGGTAGCACACATACTGTGAGATGGAACACATACACACACACTGTGATAGGTAGCACACATACTGTAAGAAGGAACACATACACACACACTGTGACAGGTAGCACACATACTGTGAGATGAAACACACACACACACTGTGACAGGTAGCACACAGACTGTGAGAAGGAACACATACATACACACTGTGACAGGTAGCACACATACTGTGAGATGGAACACATACACACACTGTGACAGGTAGCACACATACTGTGAGATAGAACACACACACACTGTTACAGGTAGCACACATACTGTGAGAAGGAAGGCATACACACACACTGTGACAGGTAGCACACATACTGTGAGATAGAACACATACACACACTGTGACAGGTAGCACACATACTGTGAAATGGAACACATACACACACTGTGACAGGTAGCACACATACTGTGAGATGGAACACATACACACACTTTGACAGGTAGCACACATACTGTGAGAAGGAACACATACACACACACTGTGACAGGTAGCACACATACTGTGAGATGGAACACATACATACTGTGACAGGTAGCACACATACTGTGAGATGGAACACATACACACTGTGACAGGTAACACACATACTGTGAAATGGAACACATACACACTGTGACAGGTAGCACACATACTGTGAAATGGAACACATACACACACTGTAACAGGTAGCACACATACTGTGAGAAGGAACGCATGCACACACACTGTGACAGGTAGCACACATACTGTGAGAAGGAACACACACTGTAACAGAGAGCACACACTCACTGTGACAGAGAGCACACACACACTATGACAGAGCACACGTACACACTATAACAGAGCACACATGCACACTATGACAGAGCACACACACACACAATGACAGAGCACACATACACGCTATGACAGAGCACACATACACACTATGACAGAGCACACATACACGCTATGACAGAGCACACATACACACTATGACAGAGCACACACACACTGTGACAAAGCACACACACACACTATGACAGAGCACACACACACCCTATGACAGAGAAAACACACACACACTGAGACAAAGCACACACACTATGACAATGCACACACAATATGACAGAGCACACACACACACTGTGACAAAGCACACACACACTGTGACAAAGCACACACACACACACACACACTATGACAGAGAAAACACACACACACTGAGACAAAGCACACACACACACTATGACAGAGCACACACACACACTATGACAGAGAAAACACACACACACTGAGACAAAGCACACACACACACTATGACAGAGCACACACAACACAATATGACAGAGCACACACTATGACAGAGTAAACACACACACTGGGATAAAGCACACACACACACTGTGACAAAGCGCACACACGCACACTATGACAGAGCACACACACACACTATGACAGAGCACACACACACTATGACAAAGCACACACACACACTATGACAGAGCACACACACACACTATGACAGAGCACACACACACTATGACAGAACACACACACTATGAACGAGCACACACACTATGACAGAGCACACACACACACTATGACAGAGCACACACACTATGACAGAGCACACACACACTATGACAGAGCACACACACTATAACAGAGCACACACACACTGTGACAAAGCACACTCACACACTGTGACAGAGAGCACTCACACACACTATAACAGAGCACACACACTGTGACAAAGCACACTCACACACTGACAGAGAGCACTCACACACACATATTTACATAGAACACATACAATCACAGGTAGCACATACATAATAATATGATGTGGCACATGTATGTATGATGTAACATGTTATTGTTTAATAGTCGCAGTATTAAGACCAGCGGCCCATCTCTTGGTGTCACTTACCTCTCTGCTTGGCTGTCTCATAGTCTGCCTTACACACCAGCCTGCTGTCTTCCATCAGATAAAATTCATCCCCGGTAGCCAGCTGCCTCTTACACACAATGCAGGAGAAGCAGTGCAGATGATAAACAAATTCCTGCGCCCTCCTCACCACCTGGGTAGGGGGGATCCCTTGTTGGCATGCTGCACATTTTGTCCCAAACCTCCTGGAAGGAAATGTCAAGGGACAAATAAGTGTTAAGGCATTATGTGCATTTCATGGATCCTCACTCTTTTATTTTATAAGTTCCTTTAAATAGACATTGTACTCCCCTGCAATGCATTCCCTGAGGTCCATTTTACCTGCTGGAGGGTATTTAAAGGGGCATTAAACCAAAAAATTTTCTTTCATTATTCAGATAGAGAATACAATTTTACACAACATTCCAATTTACTTCTATTATCTAATTTGCTTTATTCTTTAGACATCCTTTGTTTAAGAAATAGCAATGCACAAGGGTGAGCCAATCACACGAGGCATCTGTGTGCAGCCACCAATCAGCAGCTTCTTAGCCTATCTAGATATGCTTTTCAGCAGAGAATATCAAGATAATGAAACAGATTAGATAATATAAATAAATTAGAAAGTTGTTTAAAATTGCTTGCTCTTTCTAAATCATGAAAAAAAAAAAAATTGGGTTTAATGTCCCTTTAATGGTGACCAGAAATAAAGTTACAGGGAAAAAGTCACAGCTTTGGCTAAGAAAAAAAATCCACATAAAAGGTCATATTTTATTCAAATCCATTAAACAGACAATTAAAGGGACACTGAACCCAAATTTTAAATTTATTGATTCAGATAGAGCATGACATTTATGCAACTTTCTAATTTACTCCTATTATCAAATTTTCTTAATTCTCTTGGTATCTTTATTTGAAATGCAAGAATGTAAGTTTAGATGCCAGCCCATTTTTGGTGAACAAACTGGGTTGTTCTTGCTGATTGGTGGATAAATTAATCCACTAATAAAAGGTGCTGTCCAGAGTCTGAACCAAAAAAAACCAAGCTTGGGTGCCTTCTTTTTCAAATAAAGATAGCAAGAGAACGAAGAAAAATTGATAATAGGAGTTAAATAGAAAGTTGCTTAAAATTTTATGCTCTATCTGAATCACGAAAGAAAAAATGTGGGCTCAGTGTCCCTTTAAGGGGACCTGAAACCCAAAATGTTTCTTTCATTATTCAGATGGAGAATAGAATTTAAAAAAGTTTCCAATTTACTTCTATTATCAAATTTGCTTTGTTCTTTTGTTATTCTTTGTTGAAGAGCTAGATAGATAGATAGATAGATAGATAGATAGATAGATAGATAGATAGATAGATAGATAGATAGATAGATAGATAGATAGATAGATAGAGAGCACGTCTGGAGCACCACATGACAGGAAATAGTGCTGCCCTCTAGTGCTCTTACGAATGTATAACATTCTTGCAAAACTGCTGCCATACAGTCTTGAAGACACGTGCACGCTCCTGCCTTTACCTTCCCACTTTTCAACAAAGGATAACATGAAAACTAAGAAAAAATTTATAATAGAAGTAAATTGGAACGTTGTTTAAAATGGTATATGTTCTATCTGAATCATGAAAGAAAATGTCGGGGTTTTAGGTCTCTCTAAGCAATTTTGAAACGTATTAATGGAAACACAGTATGAAATAAATGATGAGTTTGGATTGTTTTGTGACATGATTGATACTTTAACTTTTTTACCCCTTGAAGATGTAATTTCACAAGATCCACCTGAAGCCATGGAGTTGTTCATGTATTTTTATCATATTTTTGTTAGTGGCACATTTCAACTAATTCAGCAGCCAGTTGTCATATCTAAATATGCCCTGATGCGTTTGAGAGTGCATCATGTCCCACCTAGGTTCGCCCCTCACCTATGGAATGTACATGATACCACCATTACAACAGCGCTCGTAACAACATCTGTGAAGGGTGGAATATTAAATTAGTTTTTTGGTCACTTTCACCCCTCGATTTTGTGTCATTGAATATTTTCAATGTGAAGAAGCGACAGTGAGCGCCATTGTCCAACAGGATGTTTCTGGCAATCCACCTCAAAGGAGAGTTTGTCAACGCTATGTGCAACTACAAGAACGCCTGCCTAACCTGTGTGTTGCTGTGGCAGAGTTTTTTTGTGGCGTAGGTTGGAATATTCATCTTAGAGGGGCATTAAACACGAAATACATACTAGATAGAATAATGCATTCAAAGAAAAGATTAGTCTGAGAATAAAATGTATTTTTTTAAAGTTTCATTAGCTGTTTAAATAAGTCTAAA
>NC_069510.1:30542416-30544916 GCF_027579735.1 Bombina bombina | reverse complement strand
GAAAGTTGCTTAAAATGTCATGGTCTATCTCAGTCATGAAAGAAAAAAAATTGTGTTCAGTGTCCCTTTAACTGCTAATTTAAAGCAAAAGTAGACACAACAAATAATGAATGTATATTTTCTTAAAAGAGGTTAGAGAGAATGAAGGTTTATTTTTGTATTTCTGTATTTATTTATGCTTCTATATAGGGCCAGTATTTTTTCTAGAGCTAAAAGTCAGACAAAGAGTGGCGCTACCAAGATTGCTCCATTTCAAAGAGAGACAGTAAAGATTCTAGATAGATATATTTTAGCATTGCTAATGCATCAGTACTGTACTTGTATGTAAAACCAAAAAAGAGAAGATGTCCACAGCACTTTATCTGATTATCTGTTTATTGCAGCATACAAGACCAGTAAGTGTGTGACGTTTCGGGCTCAAATGCCCTTAATCATGCAAGCTTGCATGACTAAGGGCATTTGAGCCCAAAACGTCGCACACTTACTAGTCTTGTATGCTGCATTAAACAGGTAATCAGATAAAGTGCTGTGGACATCTTCTCTTTTTTGTTTTACCTACTTTCTGAGCCTGAGCCGAGGCTCTTGTACAATATTCACTACCCCGGATGGGAGTTACAGGTGCTGAGCTCTATCTTTTAATTATGTTGTACTTATATGTAACACACTGATACAATTATACAACAGTAACATATAAATGTGCACAACTAAACGTTGTATCACTAACAACTTTAGAGTTAACAGTTACATTTTACAACCTAATTCTGTGTGACATCCTCATGTAAATTGTACAGAATTGCACAGGGTCTGTATACCCACTGCTGTAGTCACTATTTTATTTACTAGACATATGGGAACATATAGGTTAGAGGGCGAGTGCATGTCCTGTTTATTCCCAGACCAGTTGCTAAAATGAACCCGTTGTTAAAGGGACAGTTTACCCCAAAAAATGATCCCCCTTTAATTAGTTCCCAGTTATCCATTTTACCTGCTGGAGTGTATTAAATTGTTTAAAAGTAGCTCCTTTACAACTATTTCTGCATTTGAAATAGCTCATTTAGTCTGTAGTATCCCCAAGTTTCTGGACATACGTCCAGGCTATTGACAGGCAATGTAAACACAGCCAGCAGAATTAATTACACTCACGGTGGGGTGTAGAAGAGATAACTAATAAAATGGGATAATTTCCCATTGTTCTATCTAAGTACTCAGTTTATCAAATACAGTCCACCAGGCTTCTCCTCTGTTGCCCCCATTTAACATTGCACATGAGCGCTCCGGTGCAACTCCGCCCCCCTGCCCACGCGTGATTTGAAGATAATGGGGAGATTTAAATTCTCCACCTAAGAGGAGAAGAACAGGTCAGGGAAACAGTGGTCTTATAACCGCTGCTTAATAAATCCTGACTTCAAGTTCGCTTGTGCGAACCTGCAGTCAAAGTGGAGAAAAGGGCTTGATAAATCGAGCCCTAAGTATTGAGCATTGGTTTACAAACAAATATAAGATAAGGAAGCAAGTGTGTGTACACAAACTGATAACATAATGAGATCTAATTTTACCTGCAAGCTTAACCCATTTTAATAGGCTGTGTTTTCAAAGCACAAAACCAGTAAGTTCATATAAACAAATAAATCGGAAAATGCAATTTCTCATACATTCTATACTCTGGAGCTGGTATCACAAGTCATTGCAAACACATTTAGAGAACATTGTTTTTACAATATACTGTCCCTATAGCACACCCTGCTAAATGAATCCATATAGATGTAGTTGTATACAAAACATTCTCTGGCAGCTGAAGGGTTAATGCATAATTAGCAGCAAATTAATTTCTGCATATAAAGGTTAGGCCACATTATGTAAAGAAACAGTGTTAATATGGCACACAACTCACTTAAAGAAGTCATCTTTGCAATACACACTGTCCCCTCTGCTAAAGCATTTCTCAGCTAGCTGGATTTCACAATCACTACATTTCAGGCACTTGCTGTGCCAGTGTCTGTCCAGAACCTTCAGGATAAATCTGTCCACAATATGTTGATTGCAGCCGGCACACATGGGGATTTCTGCAACACAGAAAAAGTCTATGAACAACACAGGTATACACAATGTATTCCTTATATACATATGCATTAGGTACAGTATAGTCTAATAATTACAATATTATTTGCTAAAATCTGAATACTATATTTTAAATACAATATTTTGTTGTATCCTCTGAACATATCATTATATAAGTTATTATGGTATATTTTCAATCCAATTCCTGTGTATTTGTGTGTTTAATAAATGGTGATATACTATCAAAATATTCTACTACATACAACATCAGACAGACACATACAAAAATATAGATGTATTGACAAATATAAAAATGTGTCTCTGCCTGGGTTTAAATAAATGCACATAATTTAATTACAATCTCTTTGTCATGATAAGATAGACAGATAGATAGATAGATAGATAGATAGATAGATAGATAGATAGATAGATAGATAGATAG